>NW_026909129.1:0-186000 GCF_033115175.1 Lepus europaeus
TGGGTTGTGGTCTATGCTAATTACAAGAATAAGATTTTAGTTGAAAAATGATCTCTCACCACAGAATCATTGTTAGGGGTGGCAAGGTGTCTCGCAGCACATCATTGAACTGAGAGCCTCATTTAACCAGAGAGAGAAAGTACTCACAGAGTACTTAGAGCTACTTAGAGCAAGATTCAGGGCTGAGACTCCCCTATCCCAAATGCCAGAATGTTTCTTTCATCACAGTGCTAGGGCAAGTAATTAGAAGTCAGAAGCCAACCCTGAAAATATTGATTAAATCAGAGTTGGGATTTATGTCTTTCTATACCAGCATCTGAGGTTACTTGGTATAGTGTTAAGAATCTAAGCATTGAGGAGCTCATTACTGTTGACTATTGCAGAGCAAATAACTAAAATACTAGATCTTAGAAAGCCATTGCTAAGTGTTAAAAATTAATTTTTGTGATTTAGCTGCAAGCATTGACAAATCTCAAATTTTCACACTCCAATTTTTGCCCATTAAATATATGGCAAAGTCCTCCCTTTGTTTGAGATTTTTTTTAATATGATTATTCCCAAATCAGCACTCTGGATGCTATGTCGTTTGATCTCTCAACACTTAGTATTGACTCACAAAATCAATAGGACTTAGTTGGTATTTATGACATATCTGTTCTTTCAGATACTTTGTGGGCCAAAACTATAACCCAAGAAATATATTTTCTTCATATGCATTTTCGTCATGGTATCTTTTGCTATACCATCAACTCAATTTTATTTCAGTACCTAATTTCTATGAAAAAGTGATATAGGAGAAAGAAAATCCATGAAAAATTGAATTTCCTAATATTAGTCAGTGGCCTTATTTTTCAAGTTGATGGCACAACAAAAGAGAATTTTTGAAAGTAATTGTTGGAAGTAAGTAAGATGACAGCTTTGCCCATAAGTGTTCGATACAATTTGTCAGCTTAGCAGTTAATTGTTCTTTTATTGTTTCATGTGTGTTAGTCTAATCTCCCCTGCGAGAGATGCTGTAGTGCAGTGGAAAGAACAGAGAAGTTGCAATCAATCAAAGTTTGAATACTAGTTCTGCTATTTACTGTACCAGTTTTGCGAACTCCACAGAGTTAAGTAACTTCTCCAATTCTCATTTCCAAACTTGCAGAATTGGATATGATACTTGTCTCATCAGTGCCCCTAATAGTGTCTGTGTGGTCTGATGGCATGCAAAAATGGTGGCTGTTTGTTGCATTGTGTTTTCCAGTAGCAGATTCTGATCAAGGAGTAGAGAGTAAGAAGTAACTTTGTAAAGTGACCCCAGGGAGGCAGTCAATAGCAAATGCATTGTAAATTAAGGTGTCTCTGTGGACAGTGGAACCTTCATCCCACTGGTGTCTCTGGGTGCTAGTGAGGAATACATACCTCAGCGTTATCCCATATGAAGGATTGCCATGTAAGTGGGTAGAGCAAATAATGGCCACTATCGAAAGGCCCCAGCAAGACTAAAGATGCTAACACTCAGAAAGAAAAGACTGCACGTGGCCGTGGTAACTGAAGAACCACCTTATCCCATTTTTTGTTACCCATTATACCTTTTCTTACAGATGAATGTTCATTTTCCTAGATTGTTTATCCAGAAGTGTGCTTAAATTGTCTCTTACCAGCTCATGAGTGTTACATATTCAGAAATGCTGTAATCCAGTTTTAAAATGGTTGGCACCATGAAATTAACCATGATGGGAGTCTTTGCACCATAGAAATAGGCAACTGCTGCCAATGAGGACTCTCTCCCTTGGAAACCAGTTTGCCAGGGCATCACACTTCCAGTTGCTTTGCATTACGTAACTGGAGAGCAGAGATCACAGTATAGGCTTGGGAATCAGATAGACCTAAGTTCACATTTGAGCTCTGATACCTTTCAGCTGTGCAGCCTTGGGCAGGTTACCTAACTTCTCTGAGTTTCTGTATCTTCATATGTGACATGTACCATATGAAATGGTAGGTCACTTACACAGCTGTTGTGAAGAGCACATACAGCAACATTATTTGTAAGGAGTGTTTCAGGGTGAGGGGTTTATTACAGGAATCAGGCCTTCCACAGTTGTAGGAGGAGCCAAGGAAGAAGTGGCAAGAGTGGCCACAGTGGTGCTTGTAGGTGAATGTGGGAATCCAAGCATGTCCGCTTCCCAAAGTGTGACTGTGAGCTGGGCTGGAGAGAGAGAGAGCTGTTTCCTCTGTGTAGCTGACAACTCTGAGGACCAATAACCACATGTGGAGATGACAGAGCAAGAGTGTGAGGGAGGCTACAGGTGCTGGCCCGTCTCCATCTGCCCATCACTGCACTTGACCTCAAACGTTGATGGAGAGGCTGGGCTCCTGCTCCTCTAACAGATGTAAGAGCCTCAGAGAACCACGGATTAGGAATCTGACCACAGGGCAGAATCTGGCCATTTTCATAGATGCCCAGCTGGATTTCAGAACTGGTTTAGGCCAGTGACTGCCTGAGCTTCCTGTTCTCTCCTGGGAGCATCTGGGACAGTGACCCTGCCTTGTAATCCTATCGTATGTTGTGTATGCTGCCTAATATCTTGAGTTTTAATTTACTGGACGCTGGGCCAAGAACAGTTGCAACTGAACAGCCTCGTTTGCTTGTAATCCTGATACAGATATTAAGGTCTGAGACTTCAAGCCTCATTCTTTAATAGGCTAGGATTTTGGGGTGTAAATGAGCATATTTTGTGGACGAAAAGAACATGAGTCATTTGTGATCAGAAGCTGAACTGCTAAATATTGCAAAAATGGCTCCAAATTCCTTCCACTGTGTATTTGTGAAAGGGGCTAGAGAAAGAAAGCCATTTGCTCTGTGTAGCTGACATCTCTGAGGATCAGTAATGTGGCATCATGGGGTGAGCTTTTTCTTTTCTATGTCCCTGAGTCTAGCTGTCCTCAAGCTGTGCTTTGCCCAGTGGAATGTGGCAGAAATGGTGATGTGTGACATCTAATCTGAGGCCACAAGAGGCTCTGTGGCTTTTACCGTCACTGTCCATGAACCTGCCATCACTTTGTGTATTTTTTTTTAAATTTTTGACAGGCAGTGTTAGGCATAGAGAGAGAGTTATAGACAGTGAGAGAGACAGAGAGAAAGGTCTTCCTTCTGTTGGTTCACTCTCCTAGTGGCCGCCACAGCCGGTGCACTGCGCTGATCCGAAGCCAGGAGCCAGGTGTTTCCTCCTGGTCTCCCATGTGGGTGCAGGGCCCAAGCACCTGGGCCATCCTCCATTGCCTTCCCGGGCCACAGCAGAGAGCTGGACTGGAAGAGGAGCGACCGGGACTGGTACCCGGCGCCCCAACCGAGACTAGAACCCAGGGTGCCCGCACCACAGGTGGAGGATTACCAAGTGAGCCACGGCACCAGCCCCTGCCATAACTTTGTGAGGAAGCCCAGATGGTGTCTTGGAGGCCAGAAGCCTGCACGGAAAGGCCCAGCGGGCTCCATCAGCTCAGCGGAGCTCAGCTCTATGCGAGTGCACAATTCGGATGCAGTCGTGTGACAGAGCCCGGGCAAGTCCGGCAGAATGACCCAGCCAGGCCACAGAATCCCACAAAAGAACACAGTGTTGTAGCACAAAGCTTTTAAGGTTGAGGCTCATTTATTTATGCAGCTAATCTACTTTCCCAGTAAGTTGTTTTTCTGCTTAATTGAAGCGGAGTGAGTGTTGGTTGTTTGAATCTTCACAGAGTTGGGTTGGGTAAATGTTCTACGGTTTCTAAGGGACTTGCCAAACACCTGATGATGCTACACTTCTGGGAAACAAGCCCTGGAGTCTTATGGGAAATAGAGTGTGGATAGCCCTTAGGGCATCTGGTAGACCTGTAGAAGCGGTCACATGGACAACAAACCATCTGTGTGCTGTCGAACCCCAGTTCTCTCGAATTCACAATGAGCACATTTGCTAACTGATCTATGGATGCTTGTAAAGAGCTACATTCCCATGAGTCCACACACAACTGGCCTGAAATACCTTTGACGCGTTCTGAATGGATCCACACCCATATCTCAGTGGGGCTAGGCTGAGGAGGAGCCCACACCAGGGTGTTGATGACCTGCTGGGTGGTGTTCCATGAATACTGCATTTCTCTATGGCAGAGGAACGCTGAGATATGTAGGTGTCTCCCAGGGCACCTGCATTGTTACGTCACAGCTCGCATCACTGTAGTGGCTCCCAGGTGGTTACCATTTTTTAGAACATTTGCTCCAGTAGAGGAGACGCTGATTCTATGTCGCAGAAAGGAAGAGAAGGGAGATTCTGGTGGCCGCCTCACAGCCTTTTCTACTTCCTTGAGCAATTCTGCTCTGACCCATATTTGCATTCCCTACTCTGCAATAAGAGTCCTCTCTCCTTAGAAGGCAGTTAGTACTGTCTGTTCTTTTTTTTTTTTTTTTTTTTGACAGGCAGAGTGGACAGTGAGAGAGAGAGAGAGACAGAGAGAAAGGTCTTCCTTTGCCGTTGGTTCACCCTGCAATGACCACCGTGGCCGGTGCACCGCGCTGATCTGAAGCCAGGAGCCAGGTGCTTCCTCCTGGTCTCCCATGGGGTGCAGGGCCCAAGGACTTGGGCCATCCTCCACTGCACTCCCGGGCCAGAGCAGAGAGCTGGCCTGGAAGAGGGGCAACCGGGACAGAATCTGGCACCCGGACTGACCGGGACTAGAACCCGGTGTGCCTGCGCCGCAAGGCGAAGGATTAGCCTATTGAGGCGTGGCACTGGCCAGTACTGTCTGTTCTTATTTAAAGATGTCCTTAGGTCTGCACTGTGGCATAGTGGGTGAAGCCAGTGCCTGCCTGCTGCGCAGACATCCTATATCCCAGTTAGAGTCCCAGCTGCTACACTTCTCATCCAGATCTCTGCTAATGTGCCAAGGAAAGCAGCAGAGGATGGCCCAAGAGCTTGGGCCCCTGCACCCATGTGAGAGACCCAGAGGAAGCTCCTGGCTCCTGTCTTTGGATTGGCCCAGCTCCGGCTTTTGTAGCCTTTTATGGAGTGAACCAGCAGATGGAAGACCTCTCTCTCTCTCTCTCTCTCTCTCTCTCTGCAACCCTGTCTTTCAAATAAATAAATAAATCTTTTAAAAAAGAAAAGAAAATATATCCTTGGAGAGGTCTCATTGCCATTCCCCGCACCTTCTTGGTAGATTTTTTTTCCCAACCCTTTGTTGTAACTCCATCAAGAAACTTCAGCCAGTAGTGTTCTGCATCCGAGGGTGCCACATATGAATGTCTCAGTGAGTGGGAGGTGCACAAGCCCAAGAGCACTTGCCGTGCCCTCACTAGAAGATGCTTCACTGAAGCCATAGGCAGGAGGCAGAACCATGGGCATGGAGGAGCCCCTTATCAAAGTTAATCAACAGAGCATGCAAATGAAGCATCCATTTATAGCATTTATTTAAATTTTCATTTAAATTGCTGGTTAAATGGAATACATTTAAAATTCTGAAGTCAACACTTGAGCAAATTGGTTTTAAAACTAGATATTAAATTGCTGCACATTGCAATTTAATACATACTTCTGAGATAATTACTTATTGCTTTAGGAGTACAAAATTGTGTCCAAATAGTTTAGTGTGGTTGATGAGACACAGGAAGTAATGTGGTCTTGCTTGCTTGTTTTGGGAAAAAAAAATAGGATGTGTAATTATTAGCATGATGTCTGGCCTTAGATTGCCTGGCTTTGAATTCTGGCTCTACTAGCTGCGTGATTTGGGCAGTTCTCTTCATCTCTCTGGTCTCAGTTTTCCTGTCTGTAAAATAGCCAATCAAGAGGCTTTCCTCATACGATGGTTGTGAGGTTAAATGGAACATGCCACATCAGATGCTCAGCTCGGGACAGGGCTTGGGGCACAATGGGATAAGCCACCACCTGTGACACTGGCATCCCGGATTAGAGCTCCAGTTCACATGTCGGCTTCTTGCTTCCTATCCAGCTCCCCCCCTTAATGGGCCTAGGAGGCAGCAGAAGATGGCCCAAGTGCTCTGGGCCCCTGCCTGCCAGATGGGAGCCCTGGATGGAGTTCTAGGCTCTTGCCTTGGGCCTGGCCCAGCTCAAGCTTTTGTGGCCATTTGGGGAGTGCACTAGCAAATCTTTTTCTCTCTGTTTCCCCTTGTCTGTCACTCTGCCTTTCAAATAAATAAAACATCTTAGAAAATGTGCTCAGCTTGTTCATACCTTGTTCTTGTAAGTTTTCATTAAATGTTAACCTTCATTATCATTTTATAAGCACAGTTACTTTTTTTGTTTCTTTGATGCCCCACTAAAACCAGGAAAGCCACTAGAAAAGATAAAATCACCCAGGTGGTTGCACTGTGTTTATTTTTGATTGTCCTAGACTCATTGTGCTAGCACAGTTTTATATGCTTTGACCATGAGCATCCAGAATTGTACATAGGTGAAATGTTAAAAAAAAAAGTCACATATTTATTTTCTGACAGTAATTGAGTGACCTCCAAGATTTGGAAAACAATAAAAATAGATGAGAAAGTCTAAAGGCCCAGACAGTCTGCTTCATAAGTGTGTCTGCTTAGCTTTAAATTTCCTTATTTGGACATGGCTACAAAGTCCAGGTTGCCCACCGTGTTAATTGTGGTTCTCTGGGTTCACAGAGCACAGAGGATTCCTGTCACTAAAAGGGAGAGTTTACTGGGAGGATCTTGGAAAGCTCACAGAACTGGAGAGAGGGGGAAAATTAGGTCGGAAAAAGACAAGAACAGAGCAACTCTGAGGATCCGGAATCCTTGGAGAGGCCCACAAAAGGGATCTTTGCTTAACTGGCAGTCTCACCAAGCCTGTTCTGGAGTTAGGATGGCTCCCATTGGGATGCTCCTTGGGCCAAACGTCCTCCCAACTCAACACACTAAGAATGGGCATTACCCCGATTCGGTCTTAAATCTCAGCAAACACGGGGCACTGAGAAGGCAGTGAGTCAAATCTGGTGATTCACAAACACGTGGTGACAAGAACAACGAGGAAGAGGAGGACAAACAGCCAACGTGGCAGGGGCGGAGATGCCAGCGGGAACTGTGACTGCTCGGGTGCCCCGGCTGCTGAACAGGAGAGGGAGGGTGCAGGGGGTACGGCTCCTGCGGCACAGATCGCAGCCCTGTGCAGTTGCTAATTAACGCTGAGCAAGTTCAAGTGTATCATCCACAGCAATGTTATCCAGCCTAAGTTTGAAGGCAGGCAGTGAAGTTCACCTGTCGGGAGTTCTCATGAAGCCCAACTGCATCAAATCCTTTGAAAGTGACATTGGACCCTCAGATTCAGACACTGGATGGTGGATGAGGGTGGTTCGAAAGCCACCTACACGAAGACGTACGAGAGCAGTACACACTCAGGGAGCTGGTTAAATCATGTTTAAGTTGAGCCACAGGAGTAGACGACACTGGAAAACCTACTCGCCCGAAATGATCAGAAAGCTACTTAATTCCTGTCTCAGTGTCCGTTGAAAGGAAGACATTTTTGGAATGAAAAATAAGGAAGCAGGATTTATGATACAGCACGTGTCTGTCGCCGGGGGCAGGGCACTCCCTGCTATTTCTGGGGCTGGGCCACAGGCTGCCTTCCGTAGGGCTTGTCTTTTCGGAAGCCGGGTGGTGTTTATGGACTTGGCTGTTCTGTTAGAGGGGATGCCTGGCTGTTCAGTAGAACCTGAATCCTCTGACCGGTATGCCAGATACTAACCTGACAGCATCTCGTGAAATAAAATCCTAGGAGATGAGAACATGTCAGCTCCCGAGACGCTGTGTGTCCATCTGTGCTCTGCGGGAGGGGAGCTGGGGCAATCCATGGCATTTTTCCTGTCTTGTTATGTGACCTCTGCATCCAAAGATGGTTTTAGAACACGGACTTCATAGGGTATAGTCGAGCTGTCCTATCCATGCCCGGCTGTGGGATTCAGTACAAAGACGGGCATTCCTGGCATGGAGTGCAGCAGCGTTACCACGCCGAGTGGTAAAGAAGCACACACCTGTCTGCTACGGAGTTCATGTCCTCTTTCCCTGACCTGGATTCTTGTTTCACGTCTCCCTGCCTCCCATTCTTGAGTTTCCTCTCTGAGCTCCACACCAGTAGCCACCACATCTTTTTCAAGCTCGCTGCTTGTCCTATCAGAAGTTCTCAGTGGCTTCCTACTCCATAACATCTAAACTCCTCAGTGCCTGTTAAGATGGGTCTCCACGCCTCCTTCCTAACAGCTCCTTGGGCAGACACAGCTCCTGTGGTTTCCTGGACACATGCACACACACACACCCACAGCCCCCCCACCCCCCCCACTCACACACACACCCACACACCTACACACATTCACCCCCCACACTCACACACACACCCACCCCCCCACACACTCACACACACCCACACTCACACACACCCCACCCCCACACACACTCACACACACTCACACCCCCACACACTCACACACACACACCCCACGCCACACACACACTCACACACACTCACACCCCCACACACTCACACACACACTCACACACCCTCACACACACACCCCACCCCCACACACCCACAGCCCCCCACCCCCCACACTCACACACACACCCACACACACCCACACACCCACACACACTCACCCCCCCACCCACACACACACACACACCCACACTCACACACACCCCACCCCCACACACACTCACACACACTCACACCCCCACACACTCACACACACACACCACACACACACTCACACACACTCACACCCCCACACACACTCACACACACTCACACCCCCACACACTCACACACACACACCACACACACACTCACACACACTCACACCCCCCCACACACTCACACACACACTCACACACACCCCACCCCCACACACTCACACACATTCACACACCCACACACACACACCCACACCCCCCCACACACCCACACCCACACACACCCCACCCACATCCACAGCCCCCCACACACACCCACCTCCCACACCCCCACACACACACTCACCCCCCCACACTCACACCCCCACACTCACACACACCCCACCCCCCACACACTCACACCCACACACACTCACACACACACCACACACACCACACACACACCCACACCCCCCACACTCACACACACACTCACACCCCCACACACACTCACACCCCACACACCCACAGCCCCCCCACCCCCCACACACTCACACGCACACACCACACACACCCACACACCCACACACACTCACCCCCCACACTCACACACACACACTCACACCCCCACACACCCACAGCCCCCCCACCCCCCACACACTCACACGCACACACCACACACACCCACACACCCACACACACTCACCCCCCACACTCACACACACACACTCACACTCACACCCACACACACTCACACCCCACACACCCACAGCCCCCCACCCCCCACACACTCACACACACACCACACACACCCACACACCCACACACACTCACCCCCCACACTCACACACACACCCACACACACCCACACACCCCCACACACACCCACACACACCTCACCCACATCCACACCCACACACACCCCACACACACCCACACCCCCCACACCCACCTCCCACACCCCCACACACCACACACACCCCCCCACATACACACACACGCACACACACACTCACACCCCCACACACTCACACCCCCACACTCACACACACCCCCCCCACACACACCCACAGCCCCCCCACACCCACACACACTCACACACACTCACACACATGCACACACACTCACACCCCCACACACTCACACACATGCACACACACACTCACACCCCACACACACACACCACTCCCACACACACCACACATACCCCCACCCCCACCCACACACACACCCACACACACACACCGACACCCCCACACCTCCCCACACACATAGACACACATACCACACACACACACACCCCTCCACATACACCCCCACACAGACACATACACAGTCACACCCACACACACCCCCTCCACACACACACTCACACTTTTCTGCCTCTTCTCTGTGGTTTCGTCATCAATGCCCTTGCTTTGTTTTTATCCCAGTTCGTGTGACACCGTCAAAACTCTTGCTCTTCCTGTGCCCCAGACCCAGGCTTGCCTAACTGCTCTTCTCCAGCCTTCCTCACACTGGTGTAGGGCTTTGCGATCCACCATCTACCTGGTTGTTCAGACCCAAACCTGAGCTATCTTATATTCCTTTGCTTTACACCCAAATGCCTCCCAAATTGTGCTCCTCTTCCCCAATCTCCACTACTCCCTTCAGACCAAAGTCACCGTTTTCTGTATCCTGAATGTCTACGGAAGCCTCCCACACAATGCTCATATCTGGTCCGGTTCATCCTGGCGTGCAGGGAATGCATGAACAATGCATGAACAGCACAGGGCTGCAGGGCAATCTTATCAGCGTAAAACACATCATGTGACTCTTCTGTATGCAGACGCGGTGGCTTCCTGTGGCTGTCGGGGAACACAGTTCCCTTTCTGTGTCTTTTCAGGCCCAGCTCCTTCTGCACTTCCATGTTTTAACTTAGAAATCCTTTCTGCTGACCACGGCTAAAGCAGCTCATTGATCTGTCTCTAGCAAGTCAGTCGTTTTCTACAGAGTATTTAGAGGGGCTGCAATTATTTTCCTTATTGCTTGCCTGTTGATGACCCATGTCTCCCATCCACTCCAACCTGATGCAAATTAGTCTTGTTTGTTGCCTCTAATGCCTCATTCGGTGTTTTGTACGTAACAGACACTAAATACTTGCTAAGTGGCTGAATAAACGTCCATCTCAAATGCCACAGCATCCAGAAAGACTTTCCATCTCTGACATTCAGAAGCAAATCCTTCTTTGGAATTTCACTGTACGAGTTGTTTGGCCTCAAGTGTCATACTTTGTACCTGGTGGATGAGATTCCAAGTATCTATAGTTTATCCATTTTTTGTTACTGAATTTTGAGGTCACCACCTGTGTTGGTTTTTGAGTCACTCAAGGTACCTGCTCCAATGTCTTGTACATAGTAGGGATAAATGTTGGATGAGTATTTTCTGAAAGTATAAATAGAAGAAGCTGTGGATTCCCATTAAGGTAAATTTATTCCCAAAATGACACTCAAGTGATGGCTGACATTGTCTTTTTCTCTTTCCGTTGGACACTCATCTCCAGCTGAAGAACATTGTAAGCGTAATCTTGACCTTCATTCCTTTGGCTTCCCATTGCAGTTGCCATGTAGAAATCATCCAGTCCTTAGGCTCTCTGGCTCTGCTGAGTCACAGGGTGGATTCACACACTTTGTCACTCTACTTATTGATTAACAAAATGATCAGAGTTTCTGTGGACACTGCCTAGCATTGTTGTTATTTGTAAATATTTATTTACTTTTTAGGATTTATTTCATTTACTTGAGAGGCAGTTAGAAAGAGAGAAAGACAGAGAGAGAGCTCTTCCATCCAATGGCTCACTCTCCAAATGGCTGTAAGGGTCAGGGCCAAGCCAAAGTCAAGAGCCTGGAACTCCACCTGAATCTCCCACATGGGTGGCAGGGGCACAAGCACTTGAGCCATCCTCCACTGCTTTCCCAGATGCATTAGCAGGGAGCTGGATCAGAAGCAGAGCTGCCAGGACTCGAACCTGCACTCCTATGCAGGATATAAGTATTGCAGGCTGCAGCTTGACCTATTGCGTCACCATATTTGTTTCTTTCCTGTAGTCTTCTTCCTTGTAGGTTATCCACAGTTACTCTCTCACTGGCTTATTTTAAACAGATAAACTGGCTTGACACAAATGTGAAATTTGTAAGGGAAGCAAACCATCTAGGAGGTTGGTCCCAGGTACATCCATGAAATTAGGCATCCACTCATGTGAACTGAGACACCTCCTTAGAAAACTCCAGAACAGAAGAGGCACCTTCCGATTGTCTAAGCTCATTTCTCCTCTGCTTCACTCCTGACATATTGTCTGATAGCAAACTGAGAACATAGCCTGTGTGTTACTGTTTACTTCTACAGGGAACTCTGGAAGTTCATGGAAAATGAAATGAAAAGATAGGTTTATTTTAGTGCCCAAAACAGTGAGATCCATGTATATGAGGGGATCTTCAAAAATGTTTGAGGAAAAATGAGGATTAAGACAAAAGTATGCGTTGGTTTCAAATTTTTTTGCTTTTGTACCAGATGAACTTAGCTTTTGCTTCCATTTTCCTATAAACTTTTCAAAGTTCCCTAGTGAATCCTGGGGCACCAGACTGGATGCTTGGTTCACCGTAAGCTCTCACTAATTTGTTAATGATGCCATGCTGTTTCCCCAGACTCTGGGGCTCAGGCTTTCTTGGACTGCCCTGCTGGGGTTGCTAGGTCCAGACGTTCAGGCCTCCTTTGTCTTCACGTGAATTTTCTGGAGAGTCCCTCTTCCGCCTAACCAGATGACTGGGTTTTCTGCAGAGTTTCTCCTCTGTGTCCTTTGTCCAAAGACATTCTTTTCCTATTGCTCATTTGCTCTTCAGAATGTAAGAGTCTTGGATGGGAAACCTGGCTCTTCTGGCAGACCTCCTGACAAAAGCCTAAGGCTGCTCATTGTCACCACGACCAGAGCCAACAGTACAGCGTGAGTGCCAAAGGAGGCTTCATATAGACGCAGGCACACTGATGGTCACCTTACCTGAGGTTCTAACACTGTTGCTGGCCCTCTGCTGAGCGCCTCGCAAGCTCTCCCACATTTGACCCTCACAATTAGCCTGGCTGTTTCCCTCATTTGCCAGAGAAGAAGTGCGGATCAGAAGGAGGTTAAGGGGCAGGGCTGGAACAGGGGCCAGGATATTTGCCTGGTTTCATAGCCCAAGCTTTGACATTCACTGGGGTGCTGATGTTTCCTTGTTAATGGAGGTGCAGAGAACAGAGGGTGAGAAAGAGGAGTTCGCTATATGTAGAATTGATGAGGCCACACAGGGAGATCTCCTTTACACCTCACTTTATTAATGCAAAATTTGTTTGTTTGTTTGTTTTCATTTGAAAGGCATAGAGAAAAAGAGAGAGGGAGAGGGAGAGGGAGAGGGAGGGAAAGAGGCTGGCACTGTGACATAGTAGGCTAAGCCGCTGCCTGTGGCACCGGCATCCCATATGGGCACTTGTCCGTGTCCCAGCTGCTCCTTTTCTGATCCAGCTCCCTGCTAATGGCTGAGGAGAGCAGTGGAAGATGGCTTGGGCCCCTGCAGCCTCGTGGGAGACCTGGAAGAAGCTCCTGGCTCCTGGCTTTGTATCAGCTGAGCTCTGGCTGTTGTGGCCATTTGGAAAGTGAACCAGTGGACGGAAGACCTCTCTCTCTGTCTCTCCCTCCCTCTCTCTGTCTGTAACTCTAGTCCTCAAATAAACAAATCAAATCTAGTGAGAGAGAGAGAGACAGGAGATCCTCAATCTGCTGGTTCACTCCCTAAATGCCTGTAGCAGCTGTGGCTGGGGGCCAGGCTTGAGCCAGAAGCCTGGAACTCAATCTGGAACTCACTCTGATCTCCCATACAGGTGGTAGGCCTCAGGCACTGAAGCCATCACCTTGTGCCTCCCAGAGTGCATGTTTACAAGAAGATAGGTTTGGAAGCAGAGCCAGCATTTGAACCTAAGCACTCTGATGCCGGACCTGCGTGTCTTAAATGTGGTACCAAACACTTGTCTGAGTGTGCCTTATTGTATGTGAGGGAAGCAAAATGGCCCAGACTAGGGGCTGCAAACTAGCATGCAACCCAGCAGGAACCATTGAAACAACTGGAACAGGCACTGGCGCTGTGGTCTAGCCAGGTAAAGCTGTCACCTTGATGCTGGCATTCCATGTGGGTGCTGGTTCATGCCCCTGCTGCCCTATTTCCAATCCAACTCCTTGCTAATGCACCTGGGAAAGCAGAAGAAGATGCCCCAAGTACTTGGGCCCCTGCCACCCATGTGGGAGACCTGGAAGAAGCTTCTGGTTCCTATCTTTGGCCCGGCCTAATCCTGGCAGTTGCAACCATCTGGGGAGTAAACCAGTGAATGGAACTGTTCTCTCTCTCTCTCTCTCTCTCTCTCTCTCTCTCTCTCTTTCTCTCTTCTCTCCCTGTAATTCTGAATTTAAAATAAGTACATACATCTTTTAAAAAAAGAAAGAAAAAATTGGAGCAGTGTAACTAGCAAAACAAGAATTTAGATGAGAATTGTTCGACACCTCCATGTATTTGGATTTGAGACCTGTGGAAGAGAAGTGAGACTTCCCTGTCTACTCCCTTGCTGTGAAAGCCTGCGGGAGGGATGTGAACGTGTACTTGGAGTTTCCCTCTGCAGAGGCGCAGTGGTCGTTCCAGCTGTTGGTCACTGGAGTGGCTCCTTTAAGAAGTGATGGACTCAAACCAGCGCCCATATGGGATGCCAGCACTGCAGGCAGCGGCCTTACCTGCCATGCCACAGCGCCAGCCCCTACAGAGGGTCTTTTCTAACCTGGGAAATTGCAGAGGCATATTATTGTGTATGGCAATAGAAATGAAATGGGTCTGTTAAGAAAAGTGGCATATGGGTTAAGCCATTACCTTCGATGCCAGTATCCCATAAGAGAGTACTTATCTGAATCCCAGCTGCCCCACGTCTGATCCAGCTCCCTGCTAATGCACCTGGGAAAGCAGCAGAGTGCTTGGGCCCCTCACACCCATGTGGGAGACCTGTATGAAGCTCCTGGCTCTGGCTTTGGCCTGGCTCAGTCTTGGCCATTGTGGCAATCTGGGGAGTAACCTAGCAGATGGAAGATTTATCTGTTTCATTCTCGTTCTTGCTCTGTGTGTGTGTGTATGTCCCTCTCTCTGTAACTCTTTCAAATAAATAATTCATCCTTTAAAAAGAAAAGAGAGGGAGGCATACGGTAGAC
This sequence comes from Lepus europaeus, assembly GCF_033115175.1. Lineage (NCBI taxonomy): Eukaryota > Metazoa > Chordata > Mammalia > Lagomorpha > Leporidae > Lepus > Lepus europaeus. The sequence continues at coordinate 14,892 of NW_026909129.1, forward strand.
TCAATTTTTCATGGATTTTTATAGCATTCTTTCCCAGATAAGTATATGAATTATGAAGATTTATTTAATTGATTGCTGTGAAGACAGTGACAATTTAAATATTTAAATTTCACCATTATTCTGATTTCAAGTGGATGTTTGACATTTTTTCATTTCATTGTGTGTGAGTGTACCAGGAGTATAGAAATTGGGGGAAGAAAGAGAGAGAGAGAGAGAGAGAGAGAGAGAGACTGACTCCGTGAGCAGGCAACACAGCTGCTATGATTCCCTAGACAATAAAAGCCTGAATTCCTACTAATGAGGTTTTAAGAAACCTAACTTTTTCCTGTGAGCTTAATAATAGCATTGCCTACTGGCATAACCAGGGTTTCCAGAATAATTGCCCTCGTTCTAGTTTTATTTTTAGGACCTAAAAGCATGTTTTTTGAGTGGGGATGTACCTTCAGATGCAGAGCATTTCCATCTGAAAAGCTCAATTCCAGGGCTTCAGTGTTTGGCCCCAAACCATGCTAAATGCATCCTTTCAAGCGAAAGATAAACGAAAGATGGCAGTAACAGTCATCCTGCGAGCCCTGCCTGGCTCCCCGCTCCGGGAGCGGCTTACCGATGGGGTCTGGCTGCAGAGTCTGGCTTTCCCAAATTGGGGGACCTTCCTGTGACGTGTCTGTCTGGGCCTTTGTGAGGACTATTTGTGTTTGCCCATAATAGAAGTGAAGGCTTTATTAAGCCATTACATTATACAAGAACATTTGACTTTGAAGCCAAGCTGGAGACCAAGGCGTAATAAATGTTAATACTGTCAGAGCCCTCAGTGAGAAGTATTTGAAATACATATATTTAGAGAGTTTTCTTTAAATAGACACCAGCACATTTAAAGTGGATTTAAAATATAAGGCACTGTGCGAGGTGCGGTGCTGACTTCTAAAAATTGTTCCGGTAAAATTCCACGACTAAATGAGCATGCACCTCATACGGAGGAGGAGGCCCGACAAGGCAGAGGAAGCAGTGGGACCAGAGGCCGTGGCGGATACTGGTTGGCTACCTGCATTGACTTGCCAGAGCTATTTTTGTAGGGCTATTTTTGGTAGGCAGTAACCTTTCTGCTAAGATATAGATTTCCATATTGACTTTTAACCTTTAGTCCTTGATTGGCAGTTGTACAGTCCTCAACATATTCTGTCCCATCTTTCTGTCTCTGCTTAAGCGGCAGGTTTGAAAGGTTTAAAGGCATTAAAGATAGGTTTACACAAACCACCCAGCTGCTATGCCATTGCCTACTCCGCAGGAAATGGCTGAGAGACCAGGGAGGAGCTTCCAGGGATGAAGCAAGATCTCCAACGTGCAGGCTCTTAAAATGGGCTTAAAACGTACAATAAGATTAGTGATGGGGACAGGGGTCTTGGCTTAGTGACTCAGACACCTGCATCCCATATTGGAGCACCTGACTCCCCTTCTGATCCTAGCTTCCTGCTAACGTGCACCCTTGGAGGAAGCAGGTCACGGCTCAAATTCTTGAGTTCCTGACACTCACGTGGGAGACCCGGATGGAGTTCTGCACTCCTCGTTTCATCTTGGCTAAACCTACTCTTGGGGACATCTGGGGAGTGAACCACGGGCTGGAAGCATCTCTCTCGTGTTTCTGAATAAATAAATATTAACAAAAAGATGACTGAGGAGGTGTGCATTTAGCCTTGCTTTGGAGACGTGGTGGCTGCACCCAACCCCACATTGGAACCCCTGGGTTGGATTCCCAGTTCTAACCCCCGATTCTAGCTTCTTGCTTATGCTAACACTGGGAGGCAGTGGGGGTGGCTCCAGTAACTGGGTTCTTGCCACTCACGTGGGAGGCCTTGATTGAATTCCCAGCTTCTGGCTCCTGACCTGGCTGTTGTGAGGCTCTGGGGAGTGAACTTGCAGACGGGAGCCCTCTCTGTCTCTCTTTTTCTCCCTCTGCCTCTCAAATAAAGATTAGTGAGATGTTAATGGTGCCCCTTCTTCTTTCAGAATGAATATTAGAAGGAGAATATGCTCATCTGTAACAAATTACCAGACAGTATGTGCATGTGAGAGAGACATGGGCTTGTATTTACAGAGATCTTTTTGTATGCATTAGAAAAGTATTTGCAAGAGTGAGTAAAATGGGTCACATTTACACTTTCCAAGTTCCTCCACACTCCCCGATGTTAAACAAGATGCTGCAGGAATGGTAAATAGCACTTTCTTCCTGGGCAGACTTTGTAATCTAGTTCATGGGGACGATGACTGGGAGCTGCCTCCGCCTAATGGAAGAGGGCACCTGCATTAAGAGGAATGGATTTGTGTGTGCCACAAGCAGCTAGCTCTCTGCCTTTGAAGATTTCATTATTTACTCTCTTGAAGGTGACCAGGTGATCCTTCTCAGCTCCTTCCGTAATTCGGATACATCAAACACAGCACAGACCTTTATGAAACTTAATTTGGTATTCCAATCCAGAAATGTGTTCCCGCTTCCGTGAGGAAAACAATCTGTGTGTGGTCAGGTGTTGTTTTCTCTCCCTTTGCACAGAGCATCATCCTGGGTCCCGGGCACACTGCTTGAATTTGCACAAAGAAATGAAGTCAGGGAGCCGGTGCTGTGGTGCAGTGGGTTAAAGCCCTGGCCTGCAGTGCCGGCGTCGAGCCCTGGCTGTTCCTTTTCCAATACAGCTCTCTGCTATGGCCTGGGAAAGCAGTTGAAGATGGTCCAAGTCCTTAGACCCCTGCACCCACATGGGAGACTGGAAGAAGCTCCTGGCTCCTGGCTTCAGATCGGCTCAGCTGTGGCCATTGCACCTATTTGGGGAGTGAACCAGTTAATAGAAGACCTCTCTCCCTCTATCTCTACCTCTCTCTGTAACTCTTTTAAATAAATAAAAATAAATCCTAAAAAAAGAAAGAAATGAAGTCAGAGACTTGCCACCTCCATTAAATGTTTTGTGTAGTCAATGCACCAGATGCTGAAAATCAAAGCAAATATAACATAATTTTTATTTCAAGATGATACAGCCAAGAGGTGGTATTCATTCTAGGTCATTTTTTTTCAAATATTTATTTCATTTACTTGGAAGAATTTCAGAGGAAGAGAATCTTCCATCCACTGGTTCACTCCCCAAATGGCTATAATGGCTGGGGCTGGTCCAGGCCAAAGCCAGGAGTCAGGGACTCCATCCTGATCTCCTATATGAGTAACAGGGGCCCAAGTATTTGGGTGATCTTCTGCTGTGTTCCCAGCCACATTAACAGTGAGCTGGATCGGAATTAGAGCTGTTGGAACGCAAACCAGTGTTTTGATATGGGGTGCCAGGTAAAATGTGGAGGGCTCTTTCCCCTTTTCTCCAAAGGCAAAACTCTTTTCCTTCCACCTTGCTCCCTGTTGTGGGAGAGTTGAGGGATGTTTCTAAAGAAAGAACATGATGCCATTATTTGTACCTTTGTGGGAATAACTAGGAATGTTTGACACTCCTTTGGGAATGGACGCTTTGCAAACAATCTAACTACAGAAGACACTGTTTTTTTTAACTTCTTTTTTTTTTTTTTTTTTTGACAGGCAGAGTTAGACAGTGAAAGAGAGAGACAGAGAGAAAGGTCTTTCTTTTCTGTTGGTTCATCCCCCAAATGGCCGCCACGGCCGGCTCTGTGCCGATCCAAAGCCAGGAGCCAGGTGCTTCTTCCTGGTCTCCCATGGGGTGCAGGGCCCAAGCACTTGGGCCATCCTCCACTGCCTTCCCGGGCCACAGCAGAGAGCTGGACTGGAAGAGGGGCAACCGGGACAGAATCCGGCGCCCCAACCAGGACAGAATCTGGCGCCCCAACCGGGACTAGAACCCGGGGTGCCGGCACCGCAGGCGGAGGATTAGCCTATTGAGCCATGGCGCTGGCCTGTTTTTTCAGCTTCTGGCAGCTTCTAGTGTGGGGTTTGATATACACAATGCTAACCCTCCTGATCAGACCTGAAATCATTCCAAAAAAATTGCCATCCACTCCATGTGCTGACTCAGCCTGATCCAAGGGGGCATATGTAATAAGACAGACATGCCTAACCCATAAATCGTGCTTTCTGGAATTTTCTTTCACTGTGTCATGCCTTTATTTCCATGCCACCAAGATACCTTCAGATTTTAAGAGGAAGTTACGCCATTTGGAGCTGGGAGAGTGATCCATTTTTTATCTCTGTGTTTTGTTCTGTGAATTAATGAGATTTTATCTCAAACATAATTTGTTTCTGTGCTTCCAGGAGACATTGGTCAACAAGAGATGGCTCCAAGTAAGAAGGGTGCTGTCCTTGTGGATGGCATCATACTGAATGGCCCCACAACAGATGCAAAAGCTGGAGAAAAATTTGTTGAAGAGGCCTGTAGGCTGATCATGGATGAGGTGGTTCGGAAGGCAACAGATATCAATGAGAAGGTAAAAATAAGAACCTAAAAGAAATTCCAGGACTGGGAAAGATGGGTATTTCCCGTAACTGCATGCCTGGGACCTAAATTAAATGGAAGCACAAGCTTTCATTTTCTCAAGGGCATTGTCTCAAGGGGATGTCCAGATACCAAAGTTTGGGCCACACCCTCCCTGGAGCCCACCCAATGTCTGCTTTCCTTGAAGAGTGGACCTTTACTATGTCAGTCATCATTTGTTGCGAGGTTGTCAGAACCATAGCGTAGCTAGAAGAGCCCATGGAGCACAGCAGTGAGGCTCCATGCCCTAGACTGTAAATAATCTGCTGATCTGATGCATACACTCGCTAAAACACGCTTTGCTGGGTACTGTTTTAAGGCCAATTCTATATGCATCTATGTATTTAATGCTTAGAAAATCCCGTAAGGCAGATAGTCTTTATTATCCTCATTTTAGAGATGAGGAGATGAATGAGGCACAAAGAAATCAAATGACAAAGAAGTCAAATATTTACCCAAGACCATGCACTAGTGTCAGAACTGGGACTATGATCCAGCAACCCGACCTTAGACTTTGTACTTTTTACGACTTCTCCAGGAGGCTTTCAAATAATTAAATTGTCCTTTACCCTATTAATTGCTTTTCATTTTGGAATTGAATTACCAACACATGAATGTATGGAAGAGATTTTTATTCCAATTACATTATTCATTTATATTACATAAATTCATTTATTTATAAATACATTATATTACATAAATTCATTTAAAAAGAGCTTCAATGTGATGGTATTTATTTTAAATGTTTGATCCCGTGTATTTGGGAAAACTAGATTGACCTGGGCTGTGAACTTTGAATGGATTCAATACAAATAAAACCACTGCTGATCTTTTGTATTCATTGAGATTAATAATCTATAATTGCATATTTTCCAATGTTTATACTGCTGCAATAGGTTGGATCTGCTTTATTTTGGAGCACACTGCTCCTCTGGCAAGTTTTTTTTTTTAATTGGCTTTTTTTCCCGTTAAATATTAACCAAGTGCTAGCTATGGGCAAGGCATTATATCTGGCCCTGGAAGATAAAGAGAAAAATAAGGTAAAAGCCTAGCTTTGGACAGAATGTATAGTCTCATTGGAAGGATAAGTTTTCTTTGGAAATGAGAGCAGGAGATCCCAGGGTGAATGTGTAGACTGGTGTAAGGTGGGGCAGATCACTGGAGTTTCAGAGGAACGGGCAGGGTGAACTTTAACATGGAATGTAATGGTTAGGTAAGATTATGTTGGGCAGAGAGAAGTCAAAGCGAGGTTGCTCATTTCTAGGGGTGTTCAAGAAAACAAGATGGTAAATAATGGAAAGCATTGCAGAAGGACAAAATATTTAACATAGCAAGGGAGAGAAGGGCTCATGGAGGGGATACTGGGAGATGAGTAGGCAAGGCTTAAAGTCTTCAAAATATCAACTGTGGAGCCTCATGTCAATCACAACAGAGTAGAAGTGTGGGCTGAGGATGTGAATTAAACTGAAAGCTATGCAGGGGTTCAGGGAAAGGAGGTGAGATTTTTATGCCACTAACTTAGCCTACTGTGTTTGAGATCCAACAGGACACCATTGACAGTGACCTGTGATACATCCCTATGCTTAGTGAGATGATCGCTCCTAGTGTCCTGACCAGTAGGCCCTTCTCAGACACATAAGAAGCTGAGCTATAATTTATGCTGTATGTTTTTGGTGTGCAGTTCCATGAGTGTTGATAATTCATGTCACCATCGTCACAATCAGGATATACAGCACTTCCACCATCCCCCACACGCCCCTGTGCCTTCTTTCTCCTCTAGAACCTGTGAAACACGGATCTATCTTCTGACCTTACAGATGTTTGCCTTTTCCAGAATGTTGTGTAGAGGAGATCATATTCAGAGTGGCCTTTTGAGTCTTGCTGTTTTCCCACAGTGAAATGTACCCGAGACTCCTCCATAGTGGGGAGTAGTATATCAGGAGTCATTTCTTTCCATTATCAGAGGCACTTTTGATTTACCTCTGCCAGTCATTACAGCATGGATTTAATTTCACACCTCTTGAAAACTTGGTCTTTTCCCCTGCCTCTCCCAACCTCCCACCTCCCAGTCATCTTACTCCCTGTCTCTCTCCTCCCTTCCACAGCCAAACTTCTTAAAGAATGTCCACACCTCCCCCTCCCTCTTTCTTCACTTCCTACATCCTCATTTCACAGCAATCTGGCCTCCACACCCACCCCTCTAAGTCAAATTTCTCTTGCCAAGAACACCTCCTTGTTGATACATCCCATGAACACTTCTCAGTCTTTATCTAATTTGGTTTCTCAGCAGTCTTTGATAATAGTGACCTTCTCCTTAAACATTCTCTCCCTCTTTCTCTCTCTGTCTCTCTTTCTTCCCTGACCCCTAGTAGTCTCCTTACCTGTCAGACCTGTCTTCATGGCATAGGTGAGCTCTTCTCCCATTGCCTGATCCCCGGTGCCCCGGGGAGCTATGATGGCTTCTCTTCTTTGCTGTAGGTTTTTCTAAGCCATATCATCATTCACTCTTGCATAATCGGAATGTATGCCTAGAACTCTACCACTGAGTTGTCACGAGAGTATCGGATCAACTGCTACGTCCCTTTTGGGTGTTTCAAAGGTGACTTGGACTAAATGTGCCCCAAACTCATCATACCTTCCCTACCTGAGACCAGAAGCTTCTCCTATTACCCCTATTGCCATCATCAACCTGGGGTCCAAAATAGAAATTTCAGGATTGTCCTTGGCTCATTCCTTTCTCTCAGCCTCACCATCTAACTGATATCCATAATCTACTGCTTCTGCGTTTTAAATATTGCTATAAACTAAGCATGTCATCCCTATGACATCTACTGTCAACCAAACCATTACCTTCTTTTGCTTTGTTTCTTCCAGTAACTTCTTGCTTCCAATCTTTCTTAGACTCTCTACAAAGCTAATAAAGCTTTTTTCAAAACACACAAATATGATATCATTTAATCTCATTATCTGAAACAGCTCAATGGCTTCTTTAGAGACAAATCGAACCCTGTAACATGACTGTCATGATCTGGAACATATTTCCTCATGTATTTAATATTTCATTCAACACATCTTTATTGGACACCTATTAAGGAGGTCAGCTCTGTGTTAGTTACTTGTGATCAATAAACAAACAGTTCTAGATCTCTGCCTCCCTAGAGATCCTGTAGGACATAGGAAATAAATGAAGACCATAATGTATTGAAAAACAGAATGTGCTATGAAAAGGGGAAGAGAAGCAAAAACTCAAGGGAATTCATAGAGACAGAGTACTAGGCAGGTTTTAAGTTTAAGTAAGAGAGCTGGGATTGCTGTTGTTGATAAAGTGACGTAAGAGCACAGTTTTGGAAGAAGTAAGGGCATCAGCTGGGAGGATATTTAGGGAAGAAGCATTCTGGGTGAGGGAAGTGGCAAGGAGGCCAAGGTGGGAGCAGCAGTCCCCAGGAGGAAAGTAGTGTAAGTGAGATTAGCGTGGAAATGCAGCCAGGAGAAGTACGTAACCTAGAATCATTTTATGTCTTTGTAAGGACTTTAGGTTTTTCTCTGAAGGAAATAGGGAACCGTTGAACATATTGGAGCCCAGGAATGGCCAGAGCTCAGTCTGAGGATCATTCCAGCCCCTAGGTTGATAGCAGACCAAATGGAGCAAGGGCATACGCAGAGAGAAATCTTACGATGCTGGTTGAATATTCCAGCCCTACATGTTGTTTCTCTTGTCCATAAAGTCCACAGCAAACTTACACAGTTTCCCAGATGTGTCATGAGCTGCCCTAATTTTAGTCTTTGTGACTTCTGGTAACTGCTTCTAGAATACCTCTTGTATTCCCTCATCCCCCAACCTTCGTTTGGTTCAGTCTACTCTTAAATTTACAGAACAGTGGGTATCAGTTCTTCTAGGATGCCTTGGACCTTGCACATCCAAGATGGAACCCCCATTGTTTCCAACATCATCTGCATGATTACTATAGCTCTTGTCATGCCAAACTGGTTTCCCATTTAAATACAGTACTTCGCATTTGTCTCACAGCTTCATATAGTCCATGTTTCTCACATCCTCTCAATACCTGGCTCTGGTGGGTTCTTGATGAATTGCATGTTGTTGCTGATCTCCAGGTTTGTGAATGGCAGTCTCCTGAACAACTGAAACAACTTCTTGATTTGGAGATGAGAGACACAGGCGAGCCACAGGACAGACTGTTGGAGCTCTGCCAGGATGTCATTCGCTACAGCGTCAAAACTAGTAAGAGCATGAATCTGCTGCCTTGATCTGTACCTCTAACAGGTTCTTAAATTTGTAGAGCATTCATCTACTTCTTAATAAAGTGAAGTACAGTAATGTTTATGGGATGAGAAGCATGGATCAAAAAATAGTGGTTATGATGTTTTTACAATGGTCCATTTAATCTCTGATCCAAATCCATTGTCAAGGTCAGAGATAAATTGAGAGGGAAATTAGTGTTTATATTTAGATGGCAGCTGCTCCTTGCCCAATTCCATACTCCACTTGTACTCAATACCATGTGTTATTGCTTCTACTTGTAGTTTCTTATGTTGATCTAAACTGACAAATAATATTTTGACTCTATGGGCTTGTTAAAGGATTTAAACACTTGATGTCTCAAAAATTTTAAAAATTTTAAAGAGGGCATTTGGGGGTGGGCACCATGGTATGAGTTATGCAAGGACACCTGCATTCTGTATTGGAGTACCAGTTTGAGTCCCCACTACTCTATTTCCAATTCAGCTTCCTGCTAATGTGCTTGGGAAGGCAGAAGAGGTGGTCCAATTATTCAGGCCCCTGTTACCCATGCAGGAAACTCAGATGGAGATCCCTGCTCCTACTTTGACCTGGCCCAGCCCTGGCTGTTGAGGGCAACTGGGGAGTGCAACAGCAGATAGAATACCTTTTTTTTTTTCCTTGCTGTCTCTCCCTCTCTTTTACTCTGCATTTCAAATGAAGAAGTAAATCTTTAAAAATGGATGGCACCTATAATATATACAAGGCTAGATTGATTTGGAAGTCACTGACTAATTCTTTGTGGTTTGCAACTACCAAATTCTTTCATCAAATATTGCAGGATCAAAAAATCAAAACCTTTAGGCAAATGTAAGAAAAATAAATACATGGTAAGTTTTTACTGTGGTTATCACAAAAATGCAATAACTACTGTGCTTATTTGTGAACGCGATGATGGATATCTCTCTTATAGTGAGGTACTTTTGAAACCTGAGTCTTAATTTCCTAAATACCCATAAACAAGTTGCAAAAGTGAAAGAATAACTTTCCAAAATATTCATTTCTCAGTGTGACATAAAGGTAATGCAATGCTTAAAACCATACAGGCACTATGCTTTGTGAATTCTGACACTGGACTAAATTTAGTGGAAAGTATATAATAAAATCCTGGCTAAAAATAATTGGATTGTATTCCCTTGGGAAAGTCTGGTGTATGTATCAAAAACCCAGTTAGCATTTCAAAAGCAGAGATACATATCTTATTATTATAGTGCATGTCAGGAGTGTAGAATGACATTTAATGTAGTAGATTTTTCAGTTTACTGGATATTTTCCATAATGTTACCATGGAAATCAATCATAAATTAACACAGAACTATAAAAAAATCTTATTAAAATTACTTGTAGCAATGTCTGGTTTCATTGTCAGATCAGAGGACATTTTCCATGTTTTAGTTGAAAAGACATTTTCTTGTGAGATTTTCATTTTTTATTGAATCCTGAGTTTAAAGAGGGGAAAAAAAAAAAAAAAAACCTCCAACCACATGCTGTAAATTGTAATGAGAGGTCACTGGCTAAAACGGTTCACCAAGACTCAGATTTAGAAACAGACCTCCTGTCTCTTTGTTTTCTGTCACAGTGGGCTTCCAGAGATTGGGAATGTGAAGCCCAGTCTGGTGTATGGTGTGAATATTCACTCCTAAAGCCAAGACCATTTAGGAGATCCCTTTTTATCAGGAAAAATGATGCAGAGAGTTGGAAGGAGAGGTTGTTTGAATTTGAAAGGAGATTTCATTTGAAGTCATTTGAATTCAGAAGTGTATGTAAGCTGTATGATCAGTCACATCCTACTGCATTTACATGGCGCCCACTGCACTGGCCCAGTCTGAGAACAACGGGCCACTCCCTGCTGTAGCCTGAGCTGAGCCTGCGGTGAGTGGGATGCCTTCGGAGGGAACGAGGTTAATCTGGAGATTTTCAGAAGATAAAGGAAGCAGGCTGTGATACCTGCACAGGGCTCAGAGAATGCGCGTTTCAGGGATTCTGGTCTGTGTGTACAAAAAGCAGCAGGTAAATCAAAGCTCGGAAAAGAGTGCTTGGATTCTGCTTAGCTTAGTAGATGAATTTTCAGCATTTTTTATGTACACAGTCATATACTGAGCTTTTTAAAAATTGAAAAGCATTTTATGTTCAATAGAGCACACATATTGGAAGCGTTTAGCTCAATGAGTGCTGTGCATGTGGAAACGTCACCCAGATAGAGATTTAGATCATCTCTGATAGTGCAGAGGCTCCCTCGAGTCCCTTCCCGTTCAACAATTTCTTCCAAGTACTGAGAATTCTAGCCTCTGCCCCTATAGACAGCTTGGCTGGTTTGAGTGCCGTATAAATAGTATCATGTCATATATACCCTTTTGTGTCGGGCTGTTTTCATTGTCTGAAAGATTATTTGTGTTATTGCTGTATCCATAGTTTCTCTATTTCTTTTTTATTGCTGCATAGATGAATACTCTGTTTTACATTTACAGATCACCCAAGATTTTTCAACCAGTTGTATGCTGGACTTGATTATTACTCCTTGGTGGCCCGATTTATAACAGAAGCATTAAACCCAAGCGTGTAAGTGCCAATGCTACTGGAATGTCATAGCACATACGAATTAGAGATGTTTTTTAGTAGATGGAATTTTACTTAATGAATTTATATTTAATGATTTCTTTTGCATAGTTTCCAGTTTTATAACATTTAGCAGTATTCAAAGAGCTGTCTGATTTGTATAGTGACACTGTGCAATGGGTAAGGCAGAAAATTGTTATCTCCATTTAACAGATGGGAAAACTGCTTCAGTAACTTTTCATTCATTCCTGTATGAAAAGTTATATCTGTGCTAAGCACTGGAGAGACACTGGAAAGAGAAACCAACCTTGACTCTGCCCTGAAATCTGGTATGAGAGAGATCTAGTCAAAATGACCCACATAGTTTAGGAGAAAATTCAGATATGTGGTGAAGGAGAGGTACATGATGCTACAAATAAAAAATGAGACATTCTTTCCTAGTTGGAAGCTCAGAAAAGCCTCCTCTTAATAAATGACAGTTAGGAACTGAAAAATAAGCAAGAATTATGTAGGTAAAAGAGGGAGGGCTGAGTTCCAAGTAGAGGAAACCACAAGTACCAAGGCCCTGTAGTAGGAGGGACTGAACTGGAAGTGCAGCTACAGAGCTACAGGGAGTAGAGTAGAAGATAAGATTAGAGAGAGAGATAGCAGCCGGCCATGTTAATGAGTCATTCTGAGAGCGCTGAAAGCCACTGAAGGTTTCTAGATCATTGAGTAACATTTGCTGTTTGAAAAGATTGCTGGAAATATGAAGAGGAAATAAGAAGGAAACGATTTGGAAAGTATCAGGTGAGAGATCCTAGTAGTTTGGAGTTAGATAGTAGGAATAGTCAGAAACAAAATGATAAAATAGGAAAGCCTGCATAGTGTGTTGGCTCTGGGAAATGAAGACAAGAGGGAAGCTTCTGAGATGACATCTGTATTTCAGGTGCTCATAGCTGGGTTCACGGTTATGTCATTCATTGACATAGGAAGCCCTGGGAGAGTGGAAGAATTTTCAAGTATAGGACGGAAGAGGCAAGATCAACGCATTTGAGTCTGAAGTGACTTTAAGATGTCCAAGAACATATATCCACTAGACTGAAGGATATCTAGGCCTGGAGTTGTGAAATCCATAGAAAAGATATAAATGTAGAAGTTATTAGTAAAGTTATGATTGAAATAGTAGGTATAGATGATACCCCCTAAATCATTCATCCTCAGCCCTCATTCAAATTAATGTGGGAAATTTAAAAACTAGATAGAAAGAGAGATGGATATGATAGACAGATGATAGATAGATGGCAGCTGGCTGGCAACAAATACATCTGAATTTCTGTGGGCATGCTCCATACATTGATCGATATATTTCCAAAGCTCAACAAGGGATTTTAAGTGAGTGGTCAAGATCGGAAAATGTCCTCCCATTGCCTGTTTGATACAATATAGAGTGAGAAGAGAAGAAAGCTTGGGTCTGGACCTTGAGAAGACCCAACATTTATTGGTAGGCTGGGAGAAGGAGGATTAGCCTACAGAGGAGACAGAGAAGGTGCTGAAAATCAAGAGAGAAGGTACAGAGGCCTTGAGGAGTGTCACATGTTGTTCAGTAGTGAAGATGAAGATTAAAAATGTCCACTGGATTAGCAACATGCACATCATTGGTGACCTTAGTTACAGATGCTTTGGTGGCACCATGAGAGCAGACACCAGGTTCAAATATGTGGAAAAGCAAGCAGTGAGTAAGTCAGGAGAGACAGTAGGGTTATACTCTTTGAATTTTCTTGTATGTACAAGGGTTTTTTGGATTATATTCTTTGAACTTTCTTGTATGTTCAAGGTTTCTTTTTTTTTTAGTTCTTCATCTCAGTTTTTTATCTGAAATATTTAGAAGTTTTTAATTGTTGCTAAGCTTGAACCATCAAAGCGCAGCAGTCCATGAGTGTATATTTTTTCACACTCTCTATCTCCTGCCCTATGACTAGGTTTACAGTTGACCAAGTGTTCCAACACAGCTTTCACGCTTGTTTTTTAAAAAATTTGTAGGTTCACATAAACACATATACCTTGTTTTCATACTCTTGTTGTGTGTACACTGATTTCATCCATGGTTAAAAGAAGAAGCTGTCTTATTTTTCAAAATATGATACCTGTGCAGGGCTGGGAACACAGATTGTCAGTACGTAGTTGCTGTTATATATATATATATATATATACATATACATATACATATATATTATATATAAATATAAAAATATAAATATAAAAATAAATATATATATATATAGCCTGTACCCCAAGGGTTTCTCTTCCAGATGTAAAAATAATTGCAATAAGTCCTGTGACTACCAATCTAAGTATGTGTCTGCATAGCATGCATATATACGGTATACATTTATTCAGATAGAATTAATGTGATCACTTAATTGAGAAGAAAAGTGTAGATATTTAGTCACCCCTGAGTTCTCTCGAGACAGGAGACTCAAACATTACAAAATAGGGCTCTGTGACTCTCACAGTTTGGGTCCCCTGAGAAACCACTGTAGATGGAGATTGGTGAGTAGCATAGTTACTCAGGAATACCCTTGAGAGCAACATGGAGTGAGAAGGAGGATGCAGGAGTAGCAAGGACAGGACCAAGCTGCCATGCAGGCTCAGTGACAGCCTGGGCTGATTGCATGGAGACCCATGGCCCACAGTGGCCCTCCAGAGAGGTCTGGAATTGGGGCTGGGAGCCAGGCCTTTTTAGCTCATCAGGTGTGGACTGCCATAGGAAAGGGTGTGTCCTTAGGGAGGTAGCCTTCTGCAGCCCAGGCAATCCCCAAAGGGGCTAACACAGCTATGATCTCTGTCAACGGCCTTGCAGCCTAGAGTAACAAATCCTTCATTGCCAGGGGATCTGGCAAAAATAATGCGATATCTCCCAGCATGCTTCTCAGTTGAACAAGCACAGCAGTGTGGCGGAGGAAGCCCTAGTTCAGAAGAGGTAGGCCCCATGTAGAATATGTCTAGCTGACGATTAGCATATTCATGAGAGTAATCTAACCTGGTCACCATGATGATGGCTGTTCTTCAACCAACATTGACATCCAACTCAGTACCACAGGATCCAAAGAGTACAATGACCACTACTTATAGCCAAGGCAAAAGCTCTAGTGCACTGCCTTTGTCTTTACCCATGGGATTGAAACTTTACTCTAAAACTGTTGATGTATCTTGTGTATCATGAAGGTCACCCCATACTGGCACTTAGGGAACCATGCCTAGCACAGTCACTGATGAAGTAATTCCATGTTTCCAAAGACTACCTACACATTGGCAGCCCCTTGGTTTAATAAACTCTATGTGCGTCTCTTGGGACACCAAAGGGATGTTTTGACTCTAGTCATAGAAGTGAAGTGTTTTTTATATCTATCTAGTTATACGTATGAGGTGTCCCCAGTGTTTCTATTAGTGGAAGAAGCGGTTCTGAAGAAAATGATTGAATTTATTGGCTGGAAAGAAGGGGATGGAATATTTAACCCAGGTGAGTACAATTAGTTATTGCCATCACCCTTCCATGACAAGCATCCAAAAACTTACTCATATCAGGAACAACATCCTTACAGCTCCACACACTATACAACACTGGGTATTAACAGAGCTGCTTGGTGGGGATCTAGCTTGTGCCTTTCTCCAGAGTGATAAAACATTGCACATACACTAAATAAATGACACACACCCTTAACAAGTGAGATGCCTATAATTTAGGACTTGTATCTAACACTAATGTATTTATCTGCTCTTGGGCATTTAGAAGGGCTATGATAAGTCCTCAGAGTTTTTGATCAGTTTTATTTGAGAGGGCGTCAGAATCACATTTGTTTATCCTGCAACCACCATCTTTTTTTTTTTTTTTTTGAGTGAGAGATGAACATGGGTTGTCATTTCAGTTTTGTTGATCAGGTAGTAGACAGAATATTATTGCCTATGGAGAGCTAGGTACTGGCCCTGTGTCCAGACCTCATAGATTTACAGTGTTACTTTGGGAAAGCCCTGGAATGAAAGAATAGACCAAAATATTCCTCTTTGATGAGACTGAAGGTGTGGGATTGGAGCTTAGATCACTGTGTGTGGAATATGGAGATGTGGGTTGGGGGCAATGTTGGGATAACTTCCACAGTGATTGCCTCTAGACTAGCACTGCTACAGCTATTCAGGCTGCCCCTTGTTGAGCACTTACGGAACTTAACTTCATGCTATAAATATGCTATTTTCATTTTTTTTGCAGGTGGCTCAGTATCCAACATGTATGCAATGAACTTAGCTAGATACAAATATTGCCCCGATATTAAGGAAAAGGGGCTCTCTGGGTTGCCAAGATTCGTCGTTTTCACTTCTGCCGAGGTAAAAAAAATATTCTTTTTATTAGATATAGGTTTTCTGAGAATGCAGTATTTATGAGGCTTCTTTGAGCACCCGAGGGTAACTACTCTGCCTAAGTATAATCTAATATTGTGTTCTGAAAAAATTCTTGTGGGTCCAATTTTGTAGACCATCCATATGTAATATTTACAGTCTGTAACATTTTCTCTGAGAAGAGAGAACACTTGATTTAAAAGTGTTATCTCTTCCTGTGAATTCCCTCATTGAGCGTCTCATTTATTAAAACATAGATGATCACTACTGATCTCAGTGAGGTCTGCTAATCACATAATTGATTTCTTTGATTGGCAAATACAAGGAAGTCATCTTCCTTTTCAAGGGAGAAGGAGGTACTTGTAACACACACACACACACAATTATATGTTCCCTATCTCTTGTTTTATTCACCACCAATGTAGAAGGTCAGATTGTGGGTAAGTACCTTGACTTTGAATTAGGCTGCCTGGATTCACTTCTCTCCACTGCTTACTGAGTGACCGTGAGTAAGTTGATCAATTTCATTGGGCCTCAGTTTACTAATTTATAAAATTTGAATGAATTAGTTAACTTTTCTGCCTCGCCAATTATCCCCAAGTCCAACAACATAGAAAGATAACCGTGTATTATTGCCTACACGTCTTGGGAGAGATGCACTTGGGAGGCTGACCTCCCTCACCTGCTAGGGGTTGACTGGCCAATGGCTGACCTAGGAGTGGCTCAGCTTGGATAAATCCAGTGACTTCTCTCTGCTCTATGTGTCCCTGTCCTTCGGCAGGCTAGACTAGGTGTCTTCTCATGGCAGTGTCGCAGGTGAAAAAGAGCATCGAAGTACATCAGGCCTTGTGGGTCTCAACCTCAGAACAGGTGCATTGTCACTTCTGCCTTGTTTGCTTAGCACAATAACACATCTGTGAACTGACATGTAATGTAGGCAAATCAGCTCCATCTCTTGAGGGGACTCGCTGAAGACTCACCAGGCAAAAGTCTGGATACAGGGTTGCCCTGACCAGCTGGGACCATTAAAACAACCAGCAACCACATCATGGTCTCCGACTAGTGAGTTGTTCAGAGGTTACACTAGCTAATGCATGTGATGAAGAGTCTGGATTGCAATAAGAAGTCAATTAGCTGCTGTTGGTAGGAGAGGAATGATCCGGCTGCCACTAGGTGGGAGAGCAGATGGCCTCGCTTAAGTGCAGTAGTGAAATATCAGGGAGATTCCAGTGGGTGCCTCCCTTCCGCTCTGCCATTTCTTCTATGCCAGGTTCCTGGTAGCAGCATGAGTTTAGCTTCTTCACCTTCTGTGGCAATGTCAGGTCTCCTGTCAAAAAAAAAAAAAAAAATGAAGTGGGCGCAATCTGAAGTTCTGTGTCATTTCCAACTGGGATTTCTTGTGTGTGTTGCTTTCTTCTAATGAGCAAAAGTCACTTTATTATTGCAAGGGATGAAAAGTGCACTGGGCTCTCCACAGTGTAAGAGAACGTGACCACCCCCATGCTCTCCCCAAGCCCTGTTAAACACCACAATTCTGGTTAGTTCATCACCAGAACAGGGTGTCGAACATTCAGCACCTTGAAGGCACCACCTTGTCTGAGAGTCCTTTTTTAAAGAATATTTATTGATTTGGATAATAAATATTAGTGAGAGGGAGAGGGGAAGAGAGAGATAGATTGAGGGGGGAGAGAGAGAGAGGTCCATCTTCCAGCCATTTGTTCACTCCCCCAAATGACTGCAACAGCTAAGGCTGGGCCAGGAGAAAGCCAGGAGCCTGGACCTCCATCCACATCTCCCAAGAGGGGTGGCAGGAGCCCAAGTACTTGGTCCATCTTCACCTGCCTTCCCAGAGGCATTAGTAGGGAGCTAGCTTGGAAACTGAGCAACTGTGACTCAGAACTGACACTCTAGAACTCGATGATGGCATCACAAGTAGAGACTTGAATGTTGGGACGTTAGATAGAATCTCATAGATCTCCAATGCTGGTTTTTTTTAGTTTTCTAATTCTTTTTTTTTTTAATCTGACTGTACAATTTCCAGAGATTTGTTTTCTAACTCAGATATTCTTTTTTCTGCTTCACTGATTCTGTTGTTAAGGATTTCCACCACATTTTTTATTTGATCTATTGAATTCTTAATTTCCAATATTTCATTTTTATTTCTGTTTAAAATCTCAATTTCATGAGAAAAATTTTCTTTCATGTCATGTACAGATTTCTTTAGTTCATGAATTTGCTTCTGATTACTTTTAGTAATCCTATGATCAATTTTTTTAATTCCATTTCTGGCATTTCTTCAAGCTCTTCATTTTCACATTCTAGTATTGAAATGTTGTATTCCTTTGGGGACATCGTGTTGTCTTCCTTATTCTTGTTTTTTGAATTGCTTCATTTATTTTTAGGCATTTGTGGAGATACTTGTTGGCTTATTTTTTCTTACCTGTGATGGCTTTTATCTTTGTACTATGCCTCCATGGGTTAGTGGAGTGTCTGCTCTTTCAATGAATACCCTGAGGTGTGAACTGGGTGTGGCTGGGGAGCTGTGTTCAGTGCTCCAGAATGAGGGAAGTGTCCAAGGTTGATTCCGAAATTGGGCCTGGTAAATCTCTCTCTCTCTCTCTCTCTCTCTCTCTCTCTCTCTCTCTCTCATCAGAAGGGAGGTTTGTTCAGCTCTGTTGGCATAGTCTCACACTCACGTCCTCTCCTCCAAGGAGACCAATACCTGGTTGGGAGCCCCAGTGGTCACAATATTCATCCACACTGCCACAAGAACTGCACAAAGGATCCGTGCAGTCCTCAGTGTGAGCACGGATCCTGCAGCAATGACCCTCATCAGGGAATCAGGGAGCCCCGAACATGTGGAACTGCCCACAGTGACTGCCCAAAGAACCTGCTACTCCCTGCACCCTCCTGTGCACCCACAGTGTTTTCACACAAGGCTCCCATAGTCCCGAGCACCCAGCCCCCTGTTAATTCTCTCAGCCACACTCAGGTGTCTCCTCTCAGTTGGTTGCTGGGCACGTGGACACAAGCTATATGTCCAAAATGGCACCCCTCCTCTCTCAGCTGTTTACAGGATGCCAGTGCTGAGTGGTTAGGAAGAAACAAATGTGCCCTCTTTATTTCCCTCTAGGTTGGCAGGAACACTGTCCTCCATAGAACTCCAAGCCAGACTCACGCCAGGCTCTTCCCATAGCTTTATCATCCCTGGCTTGGGCTGCTGCCGTCTGGTCTCTCTTCACTCTCCAAAGCTGGTGCTCAGGCTCTTGGCTGCTGGAGTCCTGAGTTGTGTGTGTCCACACCCTCCATGTAGGTCCACTGTGTCCCTCTAATTTGCATAGTTTCCTCTGCCATATTCTCACTAACTCTCCCCTGAGAGTGCACTCTCACCATGAGTTTTTTAGCCATCGTTCATTTGTTTTAAAACTTGATGGAGTTCTTTTCTGGGATAATTGCCCTGGAAAGGGGGCAAGAAATCACATGGAAATCCCGATTATGGCACGGTGTTGTGGTTTAGCGGGTACCGCAATGCCAGTATCCAATATTGGCACAGGTTCAAGTCCCAGCTGTTTCACTTCCATTCCAGCTCCCTGCTAATGGCCAGGGAAGAGCAGCAGAAGAAAACCCACTTGTTTGGGCCCCTGTCACACATGTAGGAGACCCAGTTGAAGCTCCTGGTTCCTGGCTTCAGTCTGGCCACCATAACCATCCTGAGAGTGAACCAGTGAATGGAAGATTCTCTGTGTCTCACCATCTCTCTGTAACTCTTACTTTCAAAGCAAACACATAAATGAATCTTAAAATGAAAACCATAGTGAAGATGATCCTGGAAAAGACCAGAAATGCAGGTGTGGCTGGTGAACTGTGAGTGAAAAGAAATGGAAATCTCTTGTGGTTATGAAATCAGAACTTAAGAAAAGTTTTTTTTTTTTTTTCCAAAAAAGACAGAATGTATACCTTGTCTTACATGCCAGTAGAAACTGGAGCCAGACAAACAAGAGCCAGGTGTGGATTCCACAGAAAGTCCCACCACTTTGAGCACACTGTAGCCATGATTATTTATGTTCACCCCCTCCATCCACACTCTGATTTGTAATGTTTCTCCTCCCCTGCTCTGCCGAGAACACTAGGACATAGCATTTGCATATGTGATTTTGTATTTGAAAAGCAGAGAGAGAGAGAGAGAGAGAGAGAGAGAGAGAGAGAGAGGGAGGGAGCAATGTTTTGAATCTGGTGGTTCATTCTCCAAATGTTTATAACAGCTAGGGGTGAGTTGGCCACAGTCAGGAGCCTGGAACTCAATCTGGGTCTCCCACATTGGGTAACAGAACCCAGCTACTTGAGGCATCACCTGGTGCCTCCCGGGGTACACAACAGGAAACCTGAATTGGGGGTGTAGCAAGGACCTGAACCTAGGCATTATAGCAGGAGAGGCATCCTAAGTTGTATTTTCACTCTTAAGCCAAACACCCACCCCCCATCATTTAAACTGATATTTTAATTACCACCTTAACTATTATTATACCAAATGAATCCATTACTGAGATAAAAAAAGAATTAAAGGAGCCTACATTTACTAAACAGTTTTCAGATCTATGTTATTATTTTTGCTTTACCTCCCATCTTTTCTTTTTGATCTGTGGTCCAGTAAGTTTTCCTGTACTATTTTTCAGGTGGTTTTTTCCAGTTTTTATCCTGACCTAAATTAGTCTAAATCTGTTCTGCACTGTCAAATGTAGAATATGTGTGCTCACCATGAAGTCTTTTTTGTTGTTGTTGTTGTTGCAGACTGAAGGTTTAGATTGTAATTCAACTGTTGATAGAGACCTGTAAGATTATGATGGAGACCCTTGAAGTGTCTATATCCAAGGTCATCTCCGTGGTGCTCAATGGGGCTCATACAGAAGGAGTCTATAGTGGAAAGCAATGAAAGATATCGGTCCTTGGGTGTAGAGCCATTCTGGGTTTGTAAACTTCTGGATAATTCATAGCACTTTTGGAATCAGCATAAAGCAGGATTGTTGTCTGCCACTAAGAAGTGAAGTGAACAAAGAAACGTAGCTCCCAGGCCAGTGATCCATTGGCTTAGTTCCTTTTTAGCAGGGACAGGACTTCAAGAAGGCAAAGGAGATGTCTCAGATGCAGTTCTCAGGGTCATGGTTCTTTAAATTTGGGGCCTTTGTGCCTCACTCACTGCACCCGCTCTCTAGGTTGGGATATTGTTGCATGCCTTCTCAATGGGCATCCTTAGGGTACCCTGCAGAGCATGGGGCTGTGGTCAGTCCATCTGGATTCAGGCTCTGGTCTCTTTAGGAACTGAATGAGCTGTGTAGTTTTGAAGAAGATCCAGGATGTTCCATTTCTCCATTCCCTAAAATATAAACTTTGTAAACCTTGCTCTCCCTACCAGCTAATTTGAGCATCACCATAACATTAGATGGAGTCCAAGTGTCCATGGGGACAGCGAACATCGGGACAAATCAGCAGTGCATTGAGAAACCTAAGGACATAACCAAAACCCCGTGGGAATCAGAAAGTCAAACTTCTGCTCAGGGTTCTCTTTCATGTAGGTGTTTGCTGTGTTGTCTTTATAGGAAGGATTTGTGGGTCTTCTGTAGATTTATGAAACCCACAGGAAGTTTGGGACTTAGAAGGAATGACTTATCTTCTGCCAGGGCACTGTCTCCATTTGCTTCTGAATTGCAGCCATCTGGGTTTACCTTCCCTAGACACTACTCAGCATGTCTGCAGCACCACCTTCTTCCTTTTCTTCCTGTACCAGGGCTCTTTCACTTCTGTGAGGCTTCAGTTTTGCAGACTTTTTTTTTTTTTTTAAATCTGTCCCTATCCATTTGAGATTGACATTGGGCTGCACTGAGGTCCTTAAAGATAACACTGCCAGAGCTACTCTTTCTCTGATGACAAGGTCTTTATTTAGCACATCCATTGGTGGGAGATACTTTGCTATTTTCTCAGGGGTAGAGCGCAGTGATTTTTCCTTATAGGCAGATCTCCATGGAAGGGCTGCATTTATCATCATGAAATCAATAGCTGTTTGGTTGCCAGGGCCCAAATCTCTTGTGAGAAATAACTCACCATAGCTATGTCACCTTAGCTATGCCAGACATGTTACCTCCAACCAGCCTGAGCTGATGTAGCAGGTAGAGAATTAATTACATTTTCATGTACATTATTACTCTTCAATATGCATATGTTCTTGTAACAACCGGAAATAACTACATCCTGCAGGCATTTTTGGATGTGTCATATTTGATATTTGGAAATTAATTACTTAGGATTGCTTCATTTTTCCTGATGCTGTTACTTCTGCATTTATTTTTATAGTATTAAAAAAGAGAGCTCCCAATAAAACTCTCTTGACAAAAGAAGGAAAAAATTACCACATTTGAGGGAATATATCAAGTTAAATGTGAAGGCATGACTGCTCTTTTAATGTATTCATACCTACAAATTAAATTACTCGGGTTTTTTTTTTTTTTGGTACAATAATATCCTTTAGTACCTTCATTTTTCTGGCATGACAAAGAATTAATTGACCACTTGTCTGCACGAATATATAAAGAATTACATCTCCAACGTTTGAATGCTAATTATTTTATAGATTTCATGTAGTTGGAGGAGAAAGGCCCAAGAACCCAAAGCACATATAATTGTTTGCCAATAGGAAAGAGAAACACCTACTTTCAGAGCCATCAATTAGCCCCATTCATGTCACAGCCAAGAAAGTAGCTTGTCTATAAATTATTGTTATTTTTGTTATGATTCTAGCCATATCCCTGTGTGCATAATTTCAGCTTTGCATTCAGCATTTAACAAGGTTGGTCAAGTGTCTGATCATCATTTATAACCCATTGTTTGTTCTTGGAAATAATTAAATTCTTTTCTAGTCTGTGATTGCAATCTGTGTGATAGAGCTTTGCTGTCTCCTGGAGGGTTTCAAGTCAGCAGTGGACTAGATTTTAAGTTTCCATCAATAGTGAGCCCCTTTAGTAGCATCAAGAGGAAACTCTTTTCTCAACGGTATGAAAACCAATAGTTTGTTCCATATGCTAGGCACCATATTAAGCCTTTTGCATGTATTAACCCATTTCAGTCTTTATCAAGCAGATGGAGTAGGCAGTGTTTACATCACTGCTTTATAAATTAACAAATTGAGGCTTGAGAAGTGTACATGAATTGTTCGCCCTCCTATAGCTATAACTGGGAGAACATGGAGTTAAATTCTGGTTGCTTTGATCTGAAAGTCTCCACCTCTCTACTAAGGAACTCAATGATATTACTCTTTTTCTTTTATGAAGCAACTTTCCAACGATGGCGATTCTTGGGCATAGTGACATACAGTCATTGAGATAATAAGCAACACTTTTATTGGCTGTGTGCTCACTTCCTTTGCTTTCCCCCTGCCCTTTTTAATTCAGAGTCATTACTCCATGAAGAAGGCAGCCTCCTTTCTTGGGATTGGTGCGGAGAACGTGTGCTTTGTGGAAACAGATGGAAGGTAAAGGGGGTAGGGTCCAGAAGCCTAGTGGGGGGCAGGGAAAATGCACAGTTTACAAAGCAATACTACTGTCTGTTAACTACTAAACGTAATTCAAAGTCTCAATTCTGTGTCCCTCAGAGGTAAAATGATACCTGCAGAACTGGAGAAGCAAGTCTGGCAAGCCAGAGAAGAGGTGAGAGGGAAGAAAGGGAAAAAGAGAGGGAGGCAAAACATATGTGCACGTCTGGGGATGTGAGAGAGAAGCAGGCAGCCAACCTGCTTCTGTGTGTGGGAGAGAGAAGAGAGCCCGTTGGAATCACAATAGGGAAACTCATTTCCAGATGTTCTGTTTCCAGGTGCATGGCTCTCCATGTTCTGTGGAGTTTCTCGGATGTTCTCATTCCCAGGTGGCTGGAGCCTATTAAGACACTGACATCATCGTATTCAGGAACCCTCCTCTCAGGGCTAAAGTGAGCCCTAAGGATGCACCTCTCCTCCCCAGGAGGGCCCACTCTCCTGCTTAACTCTTCCTATTGAAAAAACTGCAGGCCAAACCCCTCGTCTCTGGGCAGCATTTAAGACACTTCCTGATTTCTTGGCCAACCTGTCTTCCCCAGTTGCTTCCAACACGAAGTCTATCTTTTACTGTCACCGCATATTGGGTCTCTGCTGAGTATTTCAGGGGCGGAATGTCCCCTGTTCTGTAGCTGCTAGAATATATTAAAGCTGCAGGACCACTGTTGGAGAGAGCAAGGCATGGCCATGGTCACCTGCTTAATCCAACCAAAGCTGCCCCGATACCTGCTTTGTTAAAAGGTGGGTCATTATTTCATGCCAGTCCTTTTACTTCTTGGACCAAAAGCCTACTGGATTTTGGTGTACCTACTTTGTTGTTTCCCTCCTATCACACCATTGCCTGTACTCTTGATGGAGTGTCATACCATTCTCCAGCAACTTTCCAAAAGTTAGCACCCAATCCAGCCATGACTGCTGATGAGGGAAAAGCCCAGCTTCTGAGCTGGGTGTGAACACACCTAACCCCCTAGGAGCTCACACTATGAGAAAAATGAGCTCCTTAAATTTTTTTGAGTCTTATAATTTTATTTCTATCATTATATTTTCACTTTTTGGCATTTTCATGAAAATCCCCTTGTCCTGGGGTATGTTAGATCATTGTATGTGATTAGAAATTTTGTACTTCAAAATTCTGTCATTACTGCAGAGGTCTTGGCTTCAGGTGTGTGTCTTTTGATCTGCATTTAATTACTTATTTTTAAACATTCCGATGACAAGTGGATTTGAGAGTAATCTCATGTTTTAGATGATCAGATTTCTTTAGCTCTTGGGTAAAATCTACATAACCTTATGAGGAGTTTGTTCTGTTGTTAACCACAGGTATTGCTTTCTTTAACATCATCTTTTTCTGTGCAAGTTGCTATTGAAACAGACTTTCATTAAGTCATGAATGCTTGTCTGAGTGATTGTGCTTCCTGCATGGGTCCTGGGGTTCCTTCCTTCCTTCTTCCCTCCCGCTCTGCTTTCCCTTCTCCCTACCCCCATCCCCATCTTTCTTTCTTTCTTGGATTTTTAACTTTTCATGATGGAAAACTTCCAGCCTATACAAAATTAATATAATGAGCCCCCATATACCTGCTGTGCGACTTCAGTAACCACTAGCTCATGCGCTTTTTTTGTTTTATCTACACACCACCTGCTTCTACCACCCTAGATTAGTCTGCAGCAAACTCTAGACATTATCTCATTTCATCTACACAGAGTTGAGTATTTCTGCAAAAGATATTGTTTCTTTAAAAAAAAAAGCCATGATTATATAAGAGAATGGTTTATCAATATCATCAAATATTGCAGCTTTATTACAATTTCTCACATCATCTTTTTATAAATAGCTGGCTAGTTTGAACAAGGATTCAAACAATGTCCCACATGTTGCATTTGATTGACGTGTCACATAAATATTTTCTAATCGATAGCTCCCTCCTTCTATTCTCTCCACCCCCAATTGATTTGTTGGATAAACCAAGTCCTTTGTCCTGGAGAGTTGTCCACGTGGTGGATTTTGTAGATTACATCAAAAATTGGAGAATCAGCCTGCTTCCCTCCTCCACACTGCCCTGTTTAGTCTCTGTATTTCCTGGAATGTGCAGTTAGATTTTAAGACTCAATGAGATTGAAGTTGGGCTTTTTGCCAGGCAAGTTTCATGGGATTTTGTTCTGCCATCACAAGACATCTGTGCCACTTTTAGTGATAGCATTGATCCATGAGGCAGGGTTGTTGGACTCTCCATGTATAGCCCCCTGCCATTCTCACCTCATGGATTTTGCTACCATTGATAACCATTGTCTAGACCTATTATTTGGTGAAGGGGTGTTCTAATTCATTCTCCCATTCCTTCCTTATTTCCTGGCAGGCATTCTCCTCTAAAGAAAAATGTTCCTTCATCCCTATTTGATTTTCCTAAGGAAACAGTTTGCATAGACAAGACCAGATCAGTGCTATAGTCTTTCCCTTCATTTACCAATTTTCAAAATAGTGAGTGAGTTGCCTCGTATCCCTTAAAGAGGAC
Organism: Lepus europaeus; assembly: GCF_033115175.1. Lineage (NCBI taxonomy): Eukaryota > Metazoa > Chordata > Mammalia > Lagomorpha > Leporidae > Lepus > Lepus europaeus. The sequence goes on from NW_026909129.1 coordinate 40,677, forward strand.
CCCCATTTCCTTAGGTATCATTAAGAGTTCATGTTTCTAGCATAGTGGATTTTATTCGTCAATATTATTTCCATTACTCACGTTTTGTTTGCTTTGACAATGAAAATACACAAAACTGAAATAATCTTAGAGTTGAGAACTTGAAAAAATATTGTTTGTAAAAAAAATGAAAATTGCCATAGTCCCATTTAAAAACAGAGCAATGAGGTTAGAATGGCTGTGACTCCTCAGTTCCCTGTCAAGTCAGCTAACACTTCAACCCCGATTCACCTGGGACCAGCCGGGCATCCACTGTGAAATCATAGTACATGAGGAAGAGTTTGTCTTTCTCCACAGCTCCAAGCTCAGTTATTTTCAACCAAGTTTTTCACTCCCATTGTTTCAGATGTAAGGAATAGTACATTAAGTTGTGTTTTCCCTGCTGTGAGCCAACTCCTTGACCAGCAAAATCCCATTAAAAACCTGTTGAGCAGTGACCTTTTCTTGACCATTACAGAGATCATGGCAGCCAGAAAGCATCATGTTTCTAAAGTACTTACGACAAGGCCAGCCTACAGTGACCACTGAACATTTGGAGCAAGTTTTGTGACTGTTTGAAATAAACTTAAAGAACATAGCTCATCGGCAGCTTGCAATCAATACTGTTTCTGCTGAATTTTCTCATTAACAGCAGGAAATATAGGGACAAAAAAATCTGAAAGGTCAAATCCAGATTGCAAGACTTTAATTTCTGGGCCTGATATTTATAGTGAGTTTTTTTTTTTTTTAAGGTGAGGAAAACTCATTAATAGGCTATAATAGCTTGCACAGGTATTTTCTCACTACTGTCAGGATGTCATATAGTTTATGAGGAAAAGTCCAGCCATTAAAGACATCATAAATGGCTCTAGTAAATTACTTTTTCTATTGCTTTTAATGATTGATGTAAATCTGGTCTCATTTCACTTAGGTCACCAACACAATAAAGACACACTCTGATGTCTTAAGGTAGTTGAGTACAGGGAAGGATTTCAAAAGCCCACGGTTCCCTTGGGGCTTTCTCACCTGCTGGCCTGGTGCTCAGAGGTTTAGGTAGACTGGATTCCATGCACCACAACCATCTTCCATGGCAAATAGAATTATTAGGTACCTTCCCTTTCATTCTTGCACATCTCAGTTTAGCCATATCGAACTAGCTTGCTGTCTCTGCCCCAGTTTCCATTGGGAAATAACATCCTTCTGTCCAAGGTTAGCTACATGGAATGAGTTTGGTTCAAACACAACAAGTGCTGAGATTAAAGGTCATAAAAGTACATTGCAAGGAAATGACTACTTCATAACACTGAGAGGAAGAATACAGCTCCGTGCTCAATGGAGGGCAAGGGACATTTACCAGGAGTCAACATTCTTTTTGCTTTTTCCTTGGCTGCTCTAGAACCTGAAGATTCTGTTTCCCACAATCCCATATTTGCCTGCAAGTTTTCCCTGCCTGGCAACTCCGTAGTGAGAAACATGATCTACCATCATGCTGGGATCCATCTATTTAGAAGCAACCTGGTAAACTTTTCTTCTACCTGGTTAGCAGAAAGTCCCTGAAAGGGGCCAAAATGCCTGGCCACCTTGACTAGGACTTCCATTCATTTCGTGTGCACCCCTGCATTCTCCCTCCCCTACTCCCACTGGCATCTGCTAAAGATGTAGCCATCAGCCGCACAAGGAGAAACAGTCATGGTGGAAGTGATGCAGGTTCTCTCTTTCAGCACATTTCAACGAATTCCTCTGTTGTCTCTATTTTGGAAAATGTATCCCGTTGAGATGACCTTGTCCTTTCTGTTCAAATGGTGCTGAATTTGAACCTGAGCATCACCTTTGTTTTATAATTTTACTTACACTGCAAGGCGATGAGCAGAAGCGCATGCAGGCTTTATCGTCAGTGTTGGGTGTGGGTCTTCCAATCCCATTCCTTTGTGTTCTGCAGAAGGCTGACGACACTGGCACTCTGGCAATCTATGTATTTCCCCAGGAAGGCGCTAGGAATCACAGAGAACGTGACTTTGCAGGGAAGTCTGCAGGACAGAACACAAGAGACTATTTTCATAGCATTTTCTTTTTCCTTACCTGTTTTTGATGATAAGTGCCCACATAGTAGAGAAGCTTAAAAATGCCCATTGAATTGATTATTACCTCCAAAGAAACCAAAGAATGCATAGCCCTGCATGTCGACCAACCTACTGCGGGGCAAATCTCACGGTGACAATGACAATTTTCTTTGTGGATCCCTCTCACAGGGGGCAGCACCATTTCTGGTCTGTGCCACCTCTGGCACAACCGTGCTGGGAGCCTTCGATCCCCTGGATGACATAGCTGACATCTGTGAGAGACACGGCCTCTGGCTTCATGTGGATGTAAGTCATCTGCGTGTACATGTGTGTGTGTCTGGTCTCTCCGTAGCTTCGGTAGAGAGCTTTCCATACTCTCAGGAGCTAGATGTGAGGACACTACTACTATTATTTGTTTCTGATATGGGAGAAGTAAGCACACCATTTCCTGTAAGGCATAAAGAAGATTCCAAGACACCATGTAAATGTTAATTTAGTTTCCTGGATTCATTTGCATTTTCTTGTTTCCCTCTGGAATCTATCATCTTTGTGGTGGCGTGGTACGAGAGACACATTTGTGTTATGTAACCCAGAGGCTGTGATTTTTGGATTCTCTGCCTCTTCATTGTCAGCCAAGTCCCTCAGGGGTCTTCACTGGTAAAGAAGAGGTTGGCGAATGTGGTCTGTAAAGTATCTTCTAGCTCAAAAATTATATGATCTCAATCAGCTAGAAATGCTCCAATTAAAGTAGGTTTTATCTGTATCTGTCATAGATAATTACTTGAGAGAGATTGGTATAACTCATATTCTTCATAATTTTCTAACTTAAGGATTGTATGTTGGATTTTTTTCTCATTAATTTTGCAAGTCCTGGGGTTATTCATCATCCATTTTTCCTTAAATATAGTTTTTAACGTTCCACTTACCTGGAATTAAAACTCTGAATTCAACCAGTCTTGAATGGTTGTTGAGCTCTTTGGTTTTTTTCCTTTCTCTTTTCTTTCTTGTTTTGTGAAGTCAGGAGCTAATTAGTTTGATTCTACCAAAGAAAAGGGACAGTTGAACTTGCAGAGATGTTAGGGAACTTGTTCTGGTGGGCGAATGGTTCCGTTCCTCCTTATGCGAAGAAATATTTTTGGACACGCTGCATGGAAGGTAGCTAAGCATTTGGGAGGGAGATACAGCTACATGCAATGTTATGGTTTGAATGATTTTACCCTTCCAAGTAAAGTGCCTATGATATGCTATCAAGAGGATTTTTCAGCAGTTCCAGGTCTTCATTAAATAGATGCTAATATTTGGAGAGCAACAGTAACATAAACTCTAGAGTCCCAAGCTCTATTAGCATGCCAATGGTAATACTTCAGGTAGATTGGTTGTGACCTCTTTAAGTGAGATTTTAGTATTTGTGTCGGTTCACGTTTCAATTTATAGCTCCCTGACTTTCATCGTTTTAGAAGCATAACAATACATTATGTCCTCACAGATAATATGAAGTGAGTACTTCTATAACTCTGGAAATAAGGGGAAAAATCAAATGTATCAGCAGTGATACTTAAGCATTCTACTCTCATAAGCGAGACATCAAATATGGATTATGTAGTTTATGTAAAACAGAGTAACTACAGCCGTTTCTAAATTAGGAATGATATTAAGAGATTTGGGGGCTTAGAGAGAACTGTAATTTATAAGGGAATGGAGAACTCTCTAGGTTTCTTAAAAATTAAAGTTTGGAATTTTGAAGAAAATATTTTGTAAGGAAAAATTTTAGCACATCAAATAATTCTATTTGTACATAGTAGGCATCAGCCTGTCTGACCCCTTAAAAATTAATAAACTCTAACATGGAGACAATATTCATCCATATATTGGCATTGCATGCATCAGATCTGTTGATAAAATTTTACTACAGGAGTACATTGCTTATATTGAAGAAACTTTATATACCAGTGACCGTTTATCAATTTTAAAGGTAAAATATGAACAAAACCTCTGTAATTACTTTGACCTATTAGAAATCTTTTAAAGGCTATTTTAAAGTTCCTTTAAGATATTACAAATGGATACTTTATCTCTTTTTAAAAAATGAAATTATGCTGATTTGTTCCTCTGAATTTTCCATTAAACTAAATTACCTTGCACACATATCATGTTTTATTCATTCTTAGATGCATTTTAAAATATATTTTAATATCTCTATCTCTGAAATTGGTATTTCAATGTCATTTTTTCTTCCTTAGTGGTACACAAAAATGGTACCTTAAGATTATAATGCATATGTACTTTTTAAAAAAGATTTATTTATTTATTTGAAAGTGAAAGTTATAGAGAAAGAGACAGAGACAGAGAGAGAAAGAGGGAGAGGAGAGGGGGGAGAGAGAGAGAGAGAGAGAGAGAAATCTTTCATTTGCTGGTTCACTCCCCAGATGGCCTCAATAGCCAGGGCTAGGCCAAGGTGAAGGCAGGAGCCAGGGGCTTCTTCTAGGTCTCCCATGTGGACAGCAGGGACCCAAGCAATTGGACCATCTTCCACTGCCTTCCCAGGCCATTAGCGGGGAGCTGGGTCAGAAGTAGAGCAAGGGCTGGCGCTGTTGCATAGTGGGTAAAGCTGCCACCTGCACTGCCAGCATCCCATATGGGCGCTGGTTCAAGACCCAGCTGTTCCACTTCTGATCCAGCTCTCTGCTATGGCCTGGGAAAGCAGTAGAAGATGGCCCAAGTCCTTGGGCCCCTGCACCTGCATGGGAGACCTGGTGGAAGCTCCTGGCTTTGGATCAGTGCAGCTCTGACCGTTGTGGCCAATTGGGAGTGAACCAGTGGATGGAAGACCTCTCTCTCTCTCCCTCTCTCTGTGTGTGTGTTTGTAACTCTGACTTTTAAACGAATAAATAAATCTTTAAAAAAATGGAGAACAGCCAGAATGTGAACTGGCACCTGTATGGGATGCCAGATGTTGCTGGCAAAGGCTTTACTCACTGCATCACAACACCAGCCCTCTAATGCACTTTTAAGCAACAAAGTGTGTTTTGTTAGAATATTTTGCCCCTAGTACCATTCTCCCTCCATGGGAGCAAATGCCATTATGGCCTGTGTCCCAGACCAGAATGTTGGGGCTGCTCCAGTTCTTCCTGGAAACTAAGGCAGTGATGGCTACAGAGCTTTATATTCCCAGTGAGGACTCTTAGCCTCACATCCACTCTTGAATCCAGGTCCCAAGAGAGGGAGTAAGCATTGACTGCAATATCTTGGGCTTCAGAGACTGCCAGAACTTGATCCTATTCCTGCCTCCATCTCCTTTTAGCATGGGTTCTACAATTAATTAAAGAGAAAAATGTGTGGTGGCCAGCACCGTGGCTCACTTGGTTAATCCTCCACCTGCGGTGCTGGCATCCCATATGGATGCCGGGTTCTAGTCCCGGTTGCTTCTCTTCCAGTCCAGCTCTCTGCTGTGGCCCGGGAGGGCAGTGGAGGATGGAACAAGTGCTTGGGCCCCTGCACCCACATGGGATACCAGGAAGAAGCACCTGGCTCCTAGCTTCAGATTGGCTCAGCTATAACTCTATCTGTCAAATAAATAAATTTTAAAAAAAGAGAAAAATGTGTAACATGAAAGGATATCACCTAGCATATAGTTCAAGGTTAATAAATGACAGCCCTAGCCGGCACCGCGGCTCACTAGGCTAATCCTCCACCTTGCGGTGCCGGCATACCGGGTTCTAGTCCTGGTCAGGGCACCGATCCTGTCCCGGTTGCCCCTCTTCCAGGCCAGCTCTCTGCTGTGGCCAGGGAGTGTAGTGGAGGATGGCCCAAGTCCTTGGGCCCTGCACCCCATGGGAGACCAGGAGAAGCACCTGGCTCCTGCCATCGGAACAGCGCGGTGCGCCGGCCGCAGCATGCCTACTGTGGCGGCCATTGGAGGGTGAACCAATGGCAAAAGGAAGACCTTTCTCTCTCTCTCTCACTGTCCACTCTGCCTGTCAAAAATAAACAAATAAATAAATAAATGACAGCCCTTACTGCTATGGAAAGTCCAGTTCCTTAATCAGATAAGGGGTTGGTTGGATGCTTTTGCGAGTTCTGGAGCTGGAAATGGAGAAGTAAAAAAAAAAAGAAGGAGATTGACATCTGGGGTGTTGTTTTTCTCCTTTCAGCTATTTGGAAGATTGAATTTTGGATGACCTATTCCTAACCCTTCCTAACTCCTTTGTAAGCAGGTGAATTAGTGCCTTGAAAGAGTACATGTGATGGTAAACCTTGAATCCAGCTCTCCAGGAGTGGAGGACATTATTCACTTGTTTGGGGCAGAGGAGAACGTGTAGGGGAGTACGGGGTCCTTAAGTGGTAGAAGTGTAAGGAATGAAGCAGGTGGAATGGGTGAGAGTCAGTGGGTATGGCTGAGTCTTACTAGCTGTGACTGGCGGGTTCTCAATGAGTTTGGGGAGTGAAAAAATTGAGAAACATAGGCAACCTAGCATTTGGAGAGCTTAATGGCAGTAAAGGACCTAAAGCATACGTCATCTTAATGTTTGCAGGAGTCAAGATGTTAGAATCTGGATCTGAGGAGCCTCAATGACCCAGACAGAATAAACTTTTTTTTTTTTTTAAGATTTTTTTTTTTTTTGACAGGCAGAGTGGACAGTGACAGAGAGAGACAGAGAGAAAGGTCTGCCTTTTTGCCTTTGGTTCACCCTCCAATGGCCGCTGTGGCTGGTGCATTGTGCTGATCCGAAGCCAGGAGCCAGGTGCTTCTCCTGGTCTCCCATGCAGGTGCAGGGCCCAAGGACTTGGGCCATCCTCCACTGCCTTCCCGGGCCATAGCAGAGAGCTGGCCTGGAAGAGGAGCAACCGGGACAGAATCTGGCGCCCCGACCGGGACTAGAACCCGGTGTGCCGGCGCCGCAAGGCGGAGGATTAGCCTGTTAAGCCACGGCGCCGGCCAGAATAAACTTTTGTTAGGTATAGAAGACAGTGGCTCTGTTGCCCAGCCACAGTTGTCCACAGTCCATTGTGAATCTCAGCAGGAAAGAGAGTAGCAAGAAGGGTGTTTGACCGTGGACTCCAAGTCATCCATCCTTTACCCAGGAATCTTTGGGATTCAAACCTACCTATCCTCACGGTGCATCAGAGCTCACGAGATTTTGGGGACTCTGTGGAGTTCTTGGAGACTAGTCCAGGGACTCAGGGCTGGGACCAAGGCGAATCAAGTGAGGGTGCTGGGGCTCAGATTTTAAAGATGCATTCACTCTTGTTTTGTTTTTTGTTGTGTTTTTTTGACAGGCAGAGTGGACAGTGAGAGAGAGACAGAGAGAAAGGTCTTCCTTTTCCGTTGGTTCACCTCCCCCCCAAATGGCCGCTGCGGCCGGCGCACCGTACTGATTCAAAGCCAGAGCCAGGTGCTTCCTCCTTGTCTCCCATGCGGGTGCAGGGCCCAAGAACTTGGGCCATCCCCCACTGCCTTCCTGGGCCACAGCAGAGAACTGGCCTGGAAGAGGGGCAACCGGGACAGAATCTGGCGCCCCGACCGGGACTAGAACCCCAGGATGCTGGTGCCGCAGGCGGAGGATTAGCCTAATGAGCCGCGGCGCCGGCCAAGATGCACTCACTCTTAAAACTATGTCAGTATCCAACTCTGAGAATGAATTCTTCTTTGCATTGTATACCCTACTGATTCACTCACTTCACCCCCGTGCTAGCCTTGAATGAGAGTTGTTTTTGAAGGGAATTTAATGCCACAAAGTGGCATGTGATGTACTTTTTCTTTACTGCCTTTCGATGAATCTATCTTTTGTAATATTTGAGTATTATTTAGATGTCTGATTTCTTTCATCTTCCATGGATTCAATCTCACCACATCTTTTTCCATGATATTGAAACTTGCTTCTCTTTTTAAATTAAAATAAATAGTATGGCCTTTGTCTATATCCCAGGTAACTCTTGAGCTCACTTCCTGTCTAACAGGTCCCTATCATCCTTGATTCTCCCAATTGACCAATTTGCAAGTTCTGGAAATTCTGCCCCAATTTTGCCAGATGGTCACTTTACTTAAGTCATGACATTATCATGATAAAAATAAAAAATGACATCCTAGATCTGATTTTTAATACTTGCAAAACCTTGGAGAATATATCTACAACCTTTAAACTTTATCTGTAAAAATGGAGGTGATAAGACTTCTATTCTCAAGGGGGTATTGTTAGGCTTAAATATACTTGGAGAGCATTCAAAACAGCCTCAATTTCTCTCACCAAAGCCATGCTTCATTGTAATACATATTAAAGGACTGTCAATATTCAAGAACCAAAATTACTCTCTCTTTTTTTTTTTTTTACAAAGATGTGTGTATTTATTAGGTAGTCAGAATCACAGTGAAAGAGAGGGAGAGAGAAAGAAAATCTTCCATCTGCTTGTTCACTCCCCAGATGGCTGCAAAGGCCAAGGCTGAGTCAGGCCAAAGCCAGAAGCCAGGAACCACGTGGGAGGCAGGGGCCATCTTCTACTGATTTTCCCAGGCCATCAGCAGGGAGCTGGGTCAGAAGTGGAGCATCCAGGACACAACAGGCGCCCATATGGATGCCAGCATTGCAGGAGCAGCCTTACCTGCTGCAACACAATGCCAGCCCCATTTCTTTTGTATTTCCTACATCAGTTCCTCCTCCCTTCCAGCTAGACGGACTGATCATTTCTTCCCTCTTCTTTCTTTGCTCCCCTCTCCTTTGCTCATAAAAGTTACCTCTGTGATGAGTAACTTACTGAAGTCCAATTATCTCTCTTCCCTTCTCCTACCTTTGATTTGTAAATATTTCTGAAAGTCATTGGGCTGCAAAGATCTATGTTGTCATTAATTGATATGCTTCCCTGTAGCCCCTCCTAGCTAGCCCTCTATCCATCTTGCCCATGATGTTCCTGTCTTGTTAGGTAGAAAGCAAGCCCTCAGCCCAGGTCTCGTCATCATAGAGTGTGTAGGGTAGACACCAGCATGATGAAGCTGTTATCTGTTTTGGATCCTAAGCATCAGGAGGGCATGGGCTGTGTCTAACTGTTTTTCATCTATACACAGCTCAATTGCTCACTGTATGTCAGTCTTTGTGATAAGTGACGTTACGTCTAAGGATTATTTAGGGACCCATCTGTTTTGAGGAAGTTCTGCTTGCCAGTGACCAAATTTCCTGATATGCCAATTGGTGAACATGATATAAAACCAAGTATCAAACGACACATACTGAAGGCACTTGTTACAGCTCACTTGTGAACACACAGTGGTAAAATAAACTTGTTTTTAAATATCTCAACAGGCTTCTTGGGGTGGCTCAGCATTGATGTCCAGGAAGCATCGCAAACTCCTGCAGGGCATCCACAGGTAAAGGCAATCTCCCACTTTGCAGCTGACTTTTATTTAGGCAATGACATCTCTTAGGAATTTGCACAACCAAGCCGTATTTTGAAAATGGCAAAAGCAAAGCAATTGTTTTGCTTAAAAACAACAACAACAACCAAAACACCCAAAACAAAACCCTCAAATCTCTCCATATTCCCAAAACCACTCAGACGAGGCATCCTGTAGAACAGTAGCTTGTATGTGCATACTCACTGGGATGCGGCTGGTGAACATCTCCTCTCTACCCTTACAAATTAAGTGAGTCTCCTGCCTGCTCTGCCCTTTCTTTGTTGAACACAACAGGGCTGACTCTGTGGCCTGGAACCCACACAAGATGCTGATGGCCGGAATCCAGTGCTGTGCTCTCCTCGTCAAAGACCACTCTGTGAGTTTTCCTCTAGGGTCCTTGAGCTTGGAAGGGGTCAATCAGGGTGTCTGTTCCCACCTGTGCTTTGCTGGCCTGGGCCAGGTACTCATGAAAGTCTTTGGGAAATGGTGATGGCCTTGGTGAAAGTTTGAGTGTTCCTGCTCAGGTAAATTTGTAGATTTGGTATTATATAATCTCATTAATTACAGCTAAACGGTCTCTCCCACCCTTGTTGGGATTGTATTTTAAAACTCAGTTTTCCATGTTGCCAGGATCTTTTTTTCTCCTTGATTAAGTCTGGGATTTAAGTTATTTTGAAACTTCTGCTGAGAAAAGCGGAACAGATGTGTGTCATACATTAAATTGGATGCTTAATGTGCTTATCTCAGGCTTAACAGCACATTGCTGTGGGAAGATGTTAGTTCAGGGTTGATCAAGAAACCCTGATTGATTAAGGGATGGCTGGTCGCAAGTAGTTTGTCATTAACGTCATTGGAAACAGTGGTAAGTGTTGGACAATGGTCTGGATTTCTGTGAGGCAAGTGGGAGAAGAGTTGTTGAAGTCTTTCTTGGCCAGGGAGATAAATTCCATGTTTTCCATGGGTTAAATCAGGATCTTTGTGGGCAGTGGCCCAAGCTGAGAAGTGCTGCTTCATTCTTAGAAATGCCTCGCTAAGATCTGTGTTCAGCATGTGGGTGATCTTTCTCAGCCATCTGTTTACATTTTTTTCTTAGGGGACTCCCTTTGCCAATGGAAAAGTCACTTTCTGTCTTTAAGGGATTTTTATTTCCAACGAGAAGCATATTTAAAACTAATCTTGCATGTGTGAATGTTTACAACTCGTAGAAAAAAAGGTTTTAATGATATTTGTGGAATTATGCCCCATGTGCTTTGACATGACCACACAGAATGTCCATCAGAAACTGGGAACAGCTTTGGCATCTCTTCAAATAGTCACTCTCAGGTGTATGAATCGGTATCGGTTCCTTGGTGTGTTATTACATTGTCTATAGTTGAATGTATTCATTAGTATTTAAATGATTCTAACTTAACATTTAACTTGTGGACTATTTATAACTGAAAGGCAATGTAAGATTAGTATATCATTTGTGAACCAAAGAATCATAGTTTCATATTTAGGTCATGAAACAAGGGGGTCGTCTCAAGTTTCTGTTTGGACTGGAGATAGAAACACAACAGCATCAAGCATCCTTTGTATGCCAAACATTTTACATTTGCTTTGCCCCTTATCAGCCAATCCAAATAACAAATCAATCTGTTGGCTCCATGCTTCTCAGGAGTGGGGAATTTAGAAAAAAAAAATGTTATGGCTACTCTTATAAGTAACTTCCTAGTTGTTAGTCATTTTTTCTTGTTGAAGGATATTTGACTGATTTAGTTAAGAATCAATTTACATTTATGTACCCAAGGCAATTTACATTTTACTGGCTCATATAACTCCTTAACAGGGCTTAACTTTTTTATTTATTTCTTTTTTTGAAAAAAGAATTAACTCTTGGATGTCAATGACAGCAGTAATATCTGTGTCTACCCCTATGGCAGGAACTAAGAGGTTTGGAGAATTCCATTCCAAATATAAAGAACCAAACACTTTCAAACAATTGCCTATTCTTTTTTATGATGTATAGATTATGAGATGTGAGATATGGCAATCAGTTCAGGAAAAAGTTTTGTGTTGGCAGTATTCTGTCTCTGTTGTACCCATCCAGTACCTCTTTGTCCTGTTTCATGTTGATGTATCCAGTCCGTTGACTGACACTAACTGATCTGTGTAGGACAGGCACTATGCTGATTCTAGGCTGATAGCAGTGAGTACAGAAGACATATTCCGCACAGTCAACATTTACGGCATCACAGAGAAGTTACCGAGCAAAATGTGGATATTTAATTATTTAAGTGCTGTAAGACTAAGAAAAGGCTTGCTGTATCTAAGCAAGAGTTGATAGCATGGGAGATGATCAACTGTGGTGAAGAACAAAGTATACTTTAGCTGTCAACCAGACGAGACTGAATTACCAGTTAAATAAGGGAGACAGTGGAGAAGAAGGCGTCATGGTTGAGTCCATGATTATTGATACAACAACTGAGTGAATGATCCTATTTAGGGTGATGGGGACCACGGGATGAGAAAAAGATCTTAGAGGAAGACCTTCATTTTACCCATAGCTGTAATAAAATTGAATCCCATGAATGATTCAAGTGAAGATGTCTCATAGGCAGGTGACATATGGGTTGAATCTAGGAAGAGATGTGGCTGGAAAAGTCTAGCAAGAAATTGGTGACATATCAATGACACCTGATGTGAGACAGGTAGATTGGGATACTTGGGAGGAACTTTGGATGGGGGAGAGAAGAAGGCCTATAATGTAGCCCAGGAGATCTGCAGAGCACAACAGCTGTACAGAAGAGGAAGATGTATGCCCTGGGAAGGCCAAGTCAGAAGGACCCAGGGGGTAGGAGGCAGACCAGGAGGGGGTGACATCAGTGAAATCAAAAGAAGACCTTGCAAGGGAGAAAAGACAGTATGTTTTTCTCACCCGTCAACAGGGCTCTAGATGGACATCTTCATATAAAATGGCATCACCAGGAGAAAAGCTTAAAAACATTTAACCAACATTTTATATGGGGGAAGACTCAAACACCCCGGGAAAACTGTATCCCTAGGGGCTGTGGTGGAGGACAAAGGGGTCTGATCTAATGGGAGTGACCTGGGGGAGCCTAGCAAAATCCATTTTCTCAGATTCCTCTTCCCCCCAGGTGCAGAGCGGTACTCTCTAGAATGAGGATCTCCTGACCTACATGTAAGGGCGGTAGGTTAGGAAATTCTGTTATGCCCTACTTCAGAAGGGACAAGTGGGAGAGGGTCAGAGGTGATGGTCAAAGTGCCTTAGGCAGCAGGTCCTGAGCCCCGAGAAGTCGTAGTAGGACTGTGAATGACTTTGTCTTTCATGGCACAGGTTAAATAACATCTCTTCAACTGAGGACGAGTGGTGAACTGGCATCTCCCTTTACTCTATCTCAGACTCTGTTCCTTGCCTCTAAGTAGTGCATCCCTATTTATAATTAAGGTTTCTCATGGGATATCTTTCCCTCTATACTATAAGCTTTGTGACAAAAGGGACTGTCATTACATTCACCACTGTGTCTCAGTGCCTAGCAGATATTCGTTGGAAATGGAAAAAAAAAAAAAAACACTAAAATTTACTTAAAAATTTAATGATTAATTAAATGTATTAAAAGTCCCAGAAATGTCTGCCTTCATGTCAGTAATAAATGAGAGTCTTCATTTTTACTTCACCCCCAAATGATTTGAGAGCTCTGAGATGCAATAATTAAAATTATAGTTGCCTAGGTCCTAACACAAGGCTTGAGTATACCTCCAGCAGTAATTGATGAATAGTGGTTTTAATTTGGACTTACTTCTTCAGTTGATGTAAGGGATAACTTAAAAGAAAGCAAAGTACTCAGGGAATATGCGGCTGCTAAAGGGGGAAAAAAACCCAAAGCTAATTCCCTAATTTGTGCCTCTGTTTCCCTGACAGTGGCAAGGCTGTTTTCATGACTTACAAGCTGGTGGTGTTTGCGCTTTTAATTTCCTGTATTAGTAAAGAGGACTGCTTCAGAAACAAAGCAAAGCTGTTTCTCTTGAAGTTGTACTATCACTAGCCCTCTTGGCATCACAGGGATAAAAAGAAAATCAAGGAGTTTTGAAAAATCTGTGATGATAAATAGGTTGACTTCAGATGTAAATGCTGGCTCTACATGGCTGTTTTGGATCAAAGACAGTTTTGATGGTTTGATCTAAAATAAAAGGAAATATACTGTAAGAATCAGTTGTATAGGTGGAGAAAAATCTTGAGATCAGCTTTTTTGATTTTTAGTGTTTATTGGAAGGACTTTTTGGAGAATATAAAACCCAGTAATCAGATGGCCTTTTGAGAGTATAGACTACTCCTCTCTCTACTCATGATCATCATCTGTCTTTAACTTCCAAAGTCGTCTTGTTGAACCTAGCACGGAGAATTTAAATGACATTTTTTGCTTCCTTTTGTTCTTTCTTTTTGTTTTTTTTAACAAGAATATGTTGACACTAGGGAATTTTTAAAAATCATGCCTATTTTTATGCTTTCATTTCAGAAGTCACATCACAAACAAAATGGGACTTAGGATACTAACACCTGAAGATGTCCTTCATAAATTTCCCAAATCACACCTCCATTTAATTTATACATATTATCCATGCCTCATCCACAAAATCTGTAGCTTGTTCTGCCTTTAGCGAATATTTCTGTTTAAATTATGAAATTATTTCACATCAGTATGCATCCTATATACTATTTAATAGCTGTATAGTAACCTATCATTCTGATATACTGTAATTAACTTGACAGATTCTTATAAGTGGCAAATTAGTTTAAATTTGGGGCTGTTAACACGCACATGTTGTTGCCATCTTTGAGGCCAAGTCTTTGGGGACATCCTTTATTCTTCTTTTAAGATAATCCCTAGAAGTGGAAGAACCATGGTTAGCCTTTGTGATACGTCTGTTTCCTAATTTTCCCCAGGAAAAAAAAAATGGTCTCCGTTCTCACTAGCAGAACCTGAGGGTGTGTGCATATTTGCAGGTGTCTGCAAGTGATTTAGCCTTTGACATCACAGCGGGGGGTTTTGATAGATGAGACCTTTGTATACTTACATACGTAAATGTTCTCCTTCTATTTTTATCTATTGACATTTGTACCTACTTCTCAGGAATCTTCTTTGGCTAGGCTGTTGACATGCAATTCCAAGCTCACTAGGTTTCCAACGTGAGGCCTTTGAGATATGCTTACAATTCTTTTCCCTTAATCTTCTTTCTAGAGGAGACTCAGAATGTAAACCTCATTTTTCTTTAGAAGAAAGAGTACCAGAAAGAAGAGCAACAGGAAGTTCATTCAATACACACTTTTGAGAATGTACCCTGGGCCACACAGAGCCATGGCAAGAATAAGAGAAAAAGGATATGAGCGCCATCCCCCAGTGTGGTCCCTAAAGAGGAGGCAGATGAGTTTTGCTGGAGTAGCAACACCTGAGAGATGTTGCTTCTATTCTGAATGAAAATTCACGTTACCGATGACAAGCATTATGTGTGCCATTTTTAAAAAGTGTGCAAGAGAAGAAAGGAGGAGAAAATAGATTTGTTATCAAGGAACAAGAACAAACTGTGCTTGTTTCTGTGAGGATTCCTTCTGCAGCTCTTGTGTTTCCTTACAGAATTTGTGTGGCAATGCCACTAGATCCCCTGAACATGCTGGATAATCTGATCACCAACAAACTGTTTTTTTTTCTCTCATGCCAGAAAGCACTCACGCTTCCTCTATACACGAACGTTATAAATTTCTTTAGAATGACAGCTTCTTAGCTAATGTAGCAGAAAAGAAGAAGGTGGGTGTTTAAAACGGATTAGAAATGAGAAGCACATGACTTGTAGGCGGGATGTCAGCCTCCTGTGTTTGATGTTGCCAAACGTGTTCTCTGTCTTGGGTGTTCTTGTGTGAGCCAAGTCTTCCCAGGCTTTTCAATAAGGTTGAGAATTGCATCATACTGGCAGAACTCATCAAGTCCAAGATTCATAAATAGCCCCCTTTTTAAAATTCCTATGCTTTAAGAATTCCTCTGAGTTTGCTTTTTGTGAAGCTTTTGGAAATTGTATGCACAGGTGTGGATGCATAAGTGTATCACATTTTATATTGCATAATAACAGAGCTGCCGTCATTTCTGGTTTCCTTCCTTGGGAGGTAAAGGGTGATTAAAATCCATTATGTCTTTCTCCATAACAGAAACCAATACAATTGCATTTTAGGATTCATTGATCGGTATTGTCATTTCTATTAATTTTAACAAGAGAATTTGCCCCTTGTTTCATATCCATGCTCCATATAGCCTTGTATATTAATTTGGTGGCTGACTGTGGCCCTGAGAGATGTGTCGTTAAATAATCATGGTGGCACTACGTTGTTTCAATCATTGGTTACCGGTAGTTACAAGGTGCACATGTCCTAATGCAGTTGAGTCAGCTCCCATTCCATGACTCTTGGAATCCTCTGTAGAGTAGACTGTGACCTACCTGAAAATAGGATGGATCTAATTCACATCTATAGTCCTGCTACCGTGTACAAACAATGCTCAATACTCCCTGACATGAATGAATATCACCAAATATTCATGGGCTTTATGATTTTTAAAGATTTATTTATGTATTTTATAGGCAGAGAGAGCAAGTGAGTGAGTGAGCAAGAGAGAAAGAGAGAGAATCTTCCATCTGCTAGTTCACTCTTGCAACAACCAGGTCTGAGCCAGGCCAAAATCAAGAACCAGGAACTCCATGGGTAGCAGGGGAAGAAGTCCGTGGGCTGTCTTCTGCTGCCTTCCCTGTTGCATTAGCAGGAAGGTGGCTGGGAAGCTGGACAGGAGATGGTATGCTGATGTCACACATGGCAGCCCAGGCTGATGTACCACAATGCTTGCCCCAAAGTGTGAAGTATCGTGTCATTTCCCATGCATCCTGAATGTCCCTTCCTGCTAGTGCATGGGAATTTTTTTTGACAAGGTATAGAAATGATTATTTGCCTTATCCATATGGTTTGGTACATCCATTGCCTCCTCATACTCCAGCTCATGTTGGCACTTTAAAAAAGTCTTTAGATTGTGCCAACATTTGGCCTTTTATCTGCATGCCTCCGAGGCCAATAATAAATCAGTGACTCATGCTATCCTTTTTCAGAAACCATATTGTCTTTCCTCTAGGAAGTTATTTTTATTTTAGTGCCTAATGATGCTGTCCTTTATTGGAGACTGGACAAGCGGAAGAGGGACTTGCCATCTAAGGTTCCCTGGGTCCTCTCCTGACCCCTTCTAATGAACGGAGTGACATTCACAATCTGTCAGTTTGCTGGCAGTGGCTGCTTGGCCATGCTGGATCCAGCATCTTGGCTAACAGTTTCCCAATTTCATCCTTGAGTTCCTTCAAAACTCTTGGGTGACTGCCACCTGGTCCTACTGATTAAGCTACATTTATTTCATCAGTTTGGCTTAGATGAGTTGAGGTTTTGCCCACCACTGGATTTCATATATTCGGCCTTTCTATTTCTGGAAAACCCTGAGTGTGTGAGAATCTCTTCAATATCTGTTCAGGTGAAGAGCACATTCTCTTTCAGCACTCTCATTTCAGTATGGAATCCCAACCTTGCTTCTCTGCTTGTCACCACAGAAGACCTCAGATTTGCTAAGAAATGACCAAAAATGGAAAAAAATGACATTTTACATTTTTTCCTTTTGTCATCTCAGATTCAACAAAACCATCAGCTGGAAACTATCCAGAGAGAGTAAGCTGTTTACAGACTGATTTTTTTCTGTTCTCTCTTGTAAGCAAACTGATTATAGAGCCAATAATCCAGGAAGATTATGCATAAGTTAAAATCTAATAAAACAGAAACATAAGGATAAGGGAATAAAAGAAAACGTGAAATGAAGCTAATGGAAAAACTGTGCCATAATTAGCCTGAATCACCTGCCTCAGTGGGTAGGCTAAAATTTGGTCTCAACATTTTTAAAGGATTCTAAGCTGTCTCTTTTTTTTGCCTTTTAACTATTAAGTCAGGGAAACAAGGCCTTCTCTTCCATGTCTGCTCTCTGCAATGGCCCTGAGATGCTTTTGGCTTCTTGGGACAAATCAGTTTTTGTTTTTCTTTGTGCAATTCTACTTGTCATATTTGTTCCTTTCTAAGGAAGATATCTGAAAACATACCTGATATTCCCAATTAATCTTTCCAGCTTTGTTGTTGCAAAGCCAACAATAATTAGGGAGTAATGTTTCTGGGGATTTATCCTTCCATGATGATTCAGAATTGGAAATAACTAAGAAGTGGCAGTTAGAGATCACACACACACACACACACAATGTATGTATACATACCTTTAGAAATAGTATTTAAACCCTAATTTGTGTAAAAATTGGTAGTGGCATCAATAAAAAAGTTAATTGTGAATGGGAAGAAAAAGAAAATGTATAAAATAGCAACCTGATCTTTCACGTAGGGATCACAGCGTTTGTTGCTTGCTGATTTCTGTATGAAAGCCATTCTAACCAGAGGAAGGTGAAACCTCATTGTGGTTTTGATTTCATTTCCCTGATGGCTAGTGATCCTCAATGTTTTCTCAAGTGTCCGTTGGCCATTTGAATTCTTTTTCTTAAAAATACCTGTTGAAGTCCTTTGCCCATTTCTTAACTGGATTGTTTGTTTTGTTGTTGAATTTCTTCAGCTTTTTATAGATTCTGGATGTTAACCCTTTATTAGCTGCATAGTTTCAAATATTTTCTCCCATTCTGTTGGTTGCCTCTTCTTTTTTTTTAATTTTTATTTAATGAATATAAATTTCCAAAGTGCAGCTTATGGATTACAATGGCTTCCCCCACCCCATAACTTCCCTCCCACCCACAACCCTCCTCTTTCTCACTCCCTCTCCCCTTCCGTTCACATCAAGATTCATTTTCAATTCTCTTTATATACAGAAGATCAGTTTAGTATATATTAAGTAAAGATTTCAACAGTTTGCCCCCACATAGCAACACAAAGTGAAAAATACTGTTGGAGTACTAGTTATAGCATTAAATCACAATGTACAGCACATTAAGAACTGAGATCCTACATGATATTTTTTAAAAATTGATTTTCTATTCAATTTCCAATTTAAAATCAAGTTTTTTTTTTCATTTTCAATTATCTTTATATGCAGAAGATTGATTCAGTATATACTAAGTAAAGATTTCATCAGTTTGTACCCACACAGACACACAAAGTGTAAAAATACTGTTTTAGTACTAGTTATAGCTTCACTTCACATTGGACAACACATTAAGGACAGATCCCACATGAGACATAAGTACACAGTGACTCCTGTTGTTGATTTAACAATTTGACACTCTTGTATATGGCATCAGTAATCTCCCTAGGCTCTAGTTATGAGTTTCCAAGGCTATGAAAGCCTTTAGGATTCGCTGACTTCGATCTTATTCCAACAGGGTCATAGTCAAAGTGGAAGTTCTCTCCTCCCTTCAGAGAAAGGTACCTCCTTCTTTGATGGCCCCATTCTTTACACTGGGATCTCACTCGCAGAGATCTTTCATTTAGGTCTTTTTTTTTTTTTTTTCCCAGAGTGTCTTGGCTTTCCATGCCTACAATACTCTCATGGGCTCTTGAGCCAGATCCGAATGCCTTAAGGGCTGATTCTGAGGCCAGAATGTTGTTTAGGACATCTGCCATTCTATGGGTCTGCTGTGTCTCCCGCTTCCCATGTTGGCTCGTTCTCTCCCTTTTTGATACTATCAGTTAGTATGAGCAGACACTAGTCTTGTTTGTGTGATCCCTTTGACTCTTAGACCTATCAGTGTGATCAATTGTGAACTGAAGATGATCACTTGGACTGGTGAGATGGCATTGGTACATGCCACCTTGATGGGATTGTATTGGAATCCCCTGGCACGTTTCTAACTCCACCATTTGGGGCAAGTCCGATTGAGCATGTCCCAAATTATTCTTAGGTTGCCTCTTCTCTTAGCTGAATGTTTCTTTTGCAGTGCAGAAGTTTCTCAGCTTTATGTAATCAAATTTGTCAATTTTGGCTTTGATTCCTTGTGCTTCCGGGGTCTTTTCCAAGAAGTTTCTGCCTATGCCAGTGTTTCGCAGTTGTCCAATGTTCTCTAATGATTTGATGGTAGTGGGTCATAGATTTAGGATGTAGGTCTTTGATACATTTTGAGTGGATTCTCGTGTAAGGTGTAAGATAGGGGTCTAGTCTCATACTTCTGCATGTGGAGATCCACTTTTTCCAGCACCATTTGTTAAAGAGATTGTCCTTGCTCCATGAATTGATTTTAGCTCCTTTATCAAAGATAAGTTTTTGTAGATGCATGGATTGATATCTGGAGTTTCTGTTCTATTCCACTGGTTTACAAGTCTGTTTTTGTGCCACTGTCAGGCTTTTTAGATTATAACTGCCATATAGTATCTTTTGAAATCAGGTAGTGTGATGCCTCTGGCTTTGTTTTTGTTGCCAAGATTGCTTTAGCTATTCAGGGTCTCTTATGTTTCCATATGAATTTTAGCACAATTTTTTTCTAGATCTGTGAATAATGTCTTGGTATTTTGATTGAGATCACATTGAATCTATAAATTGTTTTTGGTAGTATGGACATTTTGAAGATGTTGATTCTTCCAATCCTTGAACATGCAATATTTTCTATTTTTCAATGTCTTATTATATTTTCTTCTTTAGTATTTTTGTAATTTTCATCATAGAGATCTTTGATATCCTTGGTTAAATTTGTTCCAAGGTATTTGAATCTTTTGGGAGCTATTGTGAATGGGACTGATCTTGTCTGTGTATACAATAGCCATTGATTTTTTTGTGTTGATTTTATATCCTGCTGTTTTACCAAAATCTTTATGAGTTCAAATAGCCTCTCAGTGGAGCCTTTTGGATCCTCTATATGTGGGTTCTTACCACCTACAAATAGGGATAGTTTGATTTCCTCTTGTCCAATTTATATCCATTTGATTTCTTTTTCTTGCCTAATGGGTCTGTCTACAGCTTCCAGAATTATAATTAATAGCAATGGTGAGAGTAGGCATCCTTGTTTGGTTCTGGAGCTTAGGGGGAATGCTTCCAGCTTTTCACCATTCAATAAGATGCTGGCCTTGGGTTTGTCATACATTGCCTTGATTGTGTTGAGAAATGTTCCTTCTATACCCAACTTGCTTGAGGTTTTCATCATGAAATGATGCTGTATTTTGTCAAATGCATTCCCTGCACCTATTGAGATAATCAATGATTTTTATTCTTGAGTTTGTTAATACGTGTCACATTGATTAATTTGTGAATATTAAACCAACCCTGAATACCAGGGATAAATCCCACTTAGTCCAGGTGAATGATATATCTGATGTGTTGTTGGATTTAATTAGCTAATATTTTGTTGAGCATCTGTGGTCATTGGGGATATCTATAGTTCTCTTTCTCTGTTGCATCTTTTTCAGGTTTAGGTATTATGGTGATGTAGGCTTCATAAAAGGAGTTTGGGAGGATTCCCACCCTTTCAATTGTTTTGAGTAACTTGAGAAGAATTGGAGTTAGTTCTTTAAATGTCTGATAGGATTCAGCAGTGAAGCCGTGCAGTCCTGGTGTTTCTTTGTTTTTATTACTGATTCAATTTCCATCTTGGTTATTATTCTGTTTGTGTTTTCTATATCTTCATGACTCAATTTTGGTAGATCGTATGTGTCTAGGAATCTATCCATTTCTTCTGTTTCCCGATATGTTGACATACATCTCTTTGTAGTAATTCCTGATGATTCTATTTCTATGGTATCTGTTGTTACATTTCCTTTTTAAAAATATTTATTTATGTATTTGAAAGCCAGAGTTACACAGAGAGAGCAGAAGAGGCAGAGAGGTCTTCTGTGTGCTGGTTCATTCCCTAACTGGCTGCAATGGTCAGAGCTAAGCCAAAACTGAAGCCAGAAGCTAAGAGCCTCCTCTGAGTCCCCAGTGTGGGTGCAGGGACCTAAGGGCCCAGGCCATCCTCCACTGCTTTCCCAGGCCGTAACAGAGAGCTGTATTGGAAGCAGAGCAGCCAGGACTTGAACTGGCACCCACATGGGCTGCTGGCACTGCAGATGGTAGCTTTTACTCACTAGGCCACATCGCTGGCCCCTACATTCCTTTTGCATATCTGATTTTATTGATTTCGGTCTTCTCCCTCTTTTATTGGTTGGTTGCACCAATGGTGTATCAATTTTGTTTACTTTTTCGAAAACTCTGCTCTTCATTTCACTGATTTTTTGTGTTTTTGTTTCATTTTTGTTTATATCTTCTATTTTTTTAAAAAAAGATTTTATTTATTTATTTGAAAGGTAGAGTTACAGACAGTGAGAGGGAGAGACAGAGAGAACGGTCTTCCTTTCGTTGGTTCACCCCCCAAATGTTGCTGCCTGCCTGCCACTGCTGCTGGCACATCTGATTAGGTGTCCAGTCTCAGCCAGCTGCTACGCACACATACAAAGGCTTCTGTAGCTGCTGCCCTAACCCAAAATGATGTCCACCTCTCTCAGCTGGGCAGTGAGCAGTATTCTGGGGAATCTGGGGAGAAACAAACATTCCCCTTCACTTCCACTGGGTCTGTGGGCAACCATCAGCCCCAAGGTCTCCAATGCTGACCCACGCCATACTCTCCCTCTGGCTCTGTCACCACAGGTTGCTGTAGTTGGGTCTCACCTCAGTCTCCACACTGCTGCCTGCTCCAGCTCCCAGCCACTGCAGCTGCACTTGTGCTCATGCTGTGCCCCCACATCCTCCATGCAGGTCCATGCATTCATCCTCCTCCTGCAGGACTTGCAGTGCGGTTGTCTCCAATTCTCCCCTGAGAGCACACGTCCCACACTTCTCTCTTCACTGTTTATCCTTAGCTCAGAGCAGCATTTCACTCCCTAAACTTCCATCTTGCAATCTCCATTCCCATGTATTAAAGCAAAAAAACACATCCAGAAAGCCAGAAATGCCTCGTGTGCCCCTCCCTCCCTCCCTCTCTCCCTCCCTCCCTTCCTTCCTTCCTTATTTCCTTCCTTCCTCCTTTCTTCTTTGGTTTTTCTCTATAATTAGGAGTTTTCTGAATAATGTAATTTACTTTTTGTCTTTTAAAATTTTATTTAAATAGCACTGTATAATATGTATTGCCTTGTGTTTGAATTTCTGTTGTTTTTGTGACTCAAACTCATTATATGTCTTTAAGATTCATTTGTGTTACTGAACATTATAATAATTATCCATTTTTACTTTTATGCTATGAGTATGAATACCTTACAACCTGTTCATCCACTCTGCTTTTCATGGGACTTTTGATTATTCCAACTTTTGGCTTTGACAAAAGTTTGCTATGAATATTTTTGTGGACCTATATGAATTGCTAGCTGTATCACCAAGTCCCAGCTGAGATAAATTTTCCTCCTTTAAGACCATATTTAGGAATTTCTTCATGGGTCAAACAGTAATATATGCTATGTTATATTTTGCTTCTTGGAAAATGTCTTAATTTCATTTCACATAGAATTCTGTCATAATACTTTGATGACATATTTCTCTTCTCTTTCCTTTTGGAGTTGTGTTAAAATGTTAGCTCTTTAACTGTCATCCTTTTGATTGTAAAATAACCTTTTCTATTTTTTAATATTTTTTTAAGATTTCTTTAATTTTCTCTTGTTTAACTATGTTTAAATATGGATTTTGTTTAGCTTATCTGTCTTTAGCTTTGTTGTTCTTCATGAAACGATAGATCAATATGTTTCATGAGGTTTGAAAACTTTAATTATTACCTCTGCTTCCCTTTCTCTCTTTATCTATTACTTCAATTAAATACACCTTAAATCTTCACACTATTTCTTTGTTCCCTAACTCTGTTTTGTATGTTCCATAATTCTGTTTTTATGGGACTCATTGTTTGCAATATCTTCTGTATTATCTTGAAAGTTACATATATCCTTTTATCTCTATCTAATTTGCTATTGAAGCCACCCCTTTGGTTCTTATTGGTGGTTCTGGTTTTAGAATTTCTAATTGATTCTTTTTTACATTTATATTGTTTCTAGGTTCTTGCTGATTTTTTTTTAAGATTAGCTGTTATTTCTCCCCCAACATGTAAACGAAGATCTACAATCCGCCTCTATTTACTTCAATGTCTAGTTTCTCTCTGTTGCTACTCCCATGATTTCTAGTGTTTGTGATTCCTACAGCTCCTACTGTCTAGAAACATCTTACAGTCTTGGGTGGTTTATTTAGGAAAAATTTGAGAGCTGAGATGGACTGATACGCCTTCATGGAGAATGTTATTTTCATCCCTTTAGATATCTGGGGGAATCCACAATCCAGGTTCAACAATGTAAAATTTTCTGAATCTCCAGAGTATAAACTGTGCTTTTACTTCAGGCAGGTAGACTTTCGGGTCACAAACAAGAAAAGCAGTGGCTTTCTTGGTCTTGATGACAGTGAGCATCCTGAACTCTGTTTCCTGAACCCCTGAGAATGTCTGCTGGTGAGAAATGATGGGGATGCACCAGGTCTCCACATGTGTGGCCATGAGACCCAGTCAGTCCTTGGTCTCTACCCCTCATCATTCTGACTTTCATCTTAGCTGCCCTCTGTGTGTCTGGTCATATTCTGAGACAGAAACATCTCAAGGTTACCACCTACCACTCATTCCTCTCCTTGTTCCTCCTGGTAGTCCATCTCTGTTTGGAATATATCTGCTATACTTTTCAACTGGTACAGTTTTAACTTTTCTTCCAATATTTTCAGTTGTCTTTAGCGAAGGGTTTCAAATTCATCTACCTTTTTACTGATAGAATTGATATGGATTTTTAATAATCAACTGGTGTTCAGTGCTGCCAGTTGGGGTAAGCATTCATTAATTTGTTCATCCCTTCATCCCAACTACTGATACGTGGAGCCTACATTGCATTTGATGAATAAGACCTGACCCCCACCATCAGTGAACTTGAATACTGATGGAAACAGAAGCAAGCAATGAAAATGTTTTATCCTTTAGTTATGTGATCATATAAAGCAGGTGTTTGCAAAATGTAGATCAGATAAGGACACAGTGCCAAAGAGGTTGGCTGAGAAAACTTAGTGACAACAGAAGTGACTTTAAAATACCAGTTATTGATATGCTGTTTCCATGCATTGATATGTATGATCACAGTAGCAAATAGAGTAGCATAATGAAGGAGATAAAAGTTACTCGTAACCCAGCAGTCAATGAAAAATCCTTTAAAATTTTCTTGGTAGGTCCTAATAATATGTGTTTCTTAATGCATCTATATCCATGCTGACAGATAAAGTATGATATCCCATTGGACGTACCACATGAAGCTCAATGTGGCTCAAAACCTACATAAAACCAGCAGGGGAAGGAAATGTCTGGTTCACATAAGGCCCTTGAAGCCATTTGTTCTGGCCCTGCCAAGGTAACCACAGGCAGGACTCTAAATTCAGCACGTCTGTATAGCAGGCTAATTGATGAGTCAATCATTTCGTATAGCCTGCTAATGATGTTAGAAAATGACCCTTGGCAGAGAAAAGTTTCTCCACTCCGAATACTAGATGAAATGTGAAACAGTCTAAAGTGGAAAAAAATGTATTTTTTTTTTCAAGAACAAAAGCAATTCCAGAATTCTAACACGTGTAAACTGCAGGGGGAAGCTAGAAACATTAATTAAGTTTCAGAAGAAGACACATTAAGGGGAAGGTTTAGCTGATGTTGCATTTCTAGAGTCACCTGTTTGTTGGATCAAACCAGTGTTTACTGTGTGGACAAATCCGCACAGATGTAATGATTATAACTTCAGAATATGTTGCATCTAGTGGGCAAGTCTTCATTTACTCTTTGCAAAATAGCTTATTCCCACCTGTTGATACTTCCAAAGAATTTTTGGGGTAAAATCTCTTTTTAGTGTGGAAATTATAAACTCATATGAAAGCAGAGATGCACATCCATAAGCCCAACACACGCCTTCAGTAAGGATCAATTCATGACCAATCCTAGTCTCATGTGTACTTCTTCCTCCTCTTACCTGTGCAATTATGAAAAAAGGGAAACAATCACAAACATTATGTCATCTTACCTGCAAATATTTCAGTTCTGCAGAGTTTCAATGGTTTTCCTCAAGGGGAAACTGAGTATGTTTTGATAAGTTTATTTATCAATTTTCATATTCACTAATATCATTATGTACACCATCTTTTTTTTTTAAGCCTTCTAACTTCTAATGGTGGTATAGAGGAAACTGTTTTAGGTATTTAGTTATATTTAGCTACTTTATCAGATTACTTATTAGTTTTGAGGAACACAAAGTTATTTACCTACATTTTCTAAGAGTATAATCATGTCAATATAAATCTAATTTTGTTTTCTCTCTAACATCTAAGCTTTATATCAGACACAATTGTAATGCATTGATAGAATTTCCAAAAATGAGTTCAATAAAAATAAAATTATAGTAAATAAAAAGCATGATTATTTTCTTTGTAATTTCACTGGATTGCCTTAAGATATGTATTCTTTATAAATCCACCTAAGAAATGGTCTAGAAATGAGTATTGAATTTTATCGAATTCCTTTCTATTATCTAATGAGGTGATTCTGTCATTTTACTACTTGAACAGTTAAATGTGTTAATAGATTTTCTTCATTACTGATTGACCTCATTTTGTTGCAGTAAATTATTGTTTTAATGTATTGATGGGTTTATGTCTTTAGATTTTTGCTTCTATATATGAATGATTGATCTACTGTGTATGTGTCTGTTGTATCTTAGTAAGATTGTGTTTTTGAGTGCCAGTTTTAAACCATCTTCTTTGCTTTAAAATAATTAGCATAGGGATCATCAGTTTTTAGAAATGCTCAGGAAGATAAATCACAAAACTGTTTGCTCAGAAATCTGGGGGAAGATAATTCTTTCTGTGTTCATTTTTCACATTTTTATTGAACTATACGAATTTCCTGCTCTACTTGAGTCAATTTCAGCAGCACATTTTCTCAAATATTTAATGCACTATATTAAGATTTTCAAACATGTTAGCATAATATATGCCACTTTCTTATCATCCCTAAACTGTTCTTCTCTTGAAACCTTAATTTTTAAAATATTCTATTTTTTTCTGACTTGATTTGCTTATCTTCTGTCCATGAGGAATGACTGTTTGCATTTATTTTTCAATTCACATCCTTATTAAGTTTATGTAATTATTATTCATTTCCTCCTCCTTTCTTTATGTTTTTGTTCTATAAGGATGCTATTTTACATTTGAGAGACCTTTGGGCTCAGCTCCTTATGTTTTGTTGTAGAGTGTCCTCATTTATTTTCGAATTAATCTACAATAAAAGCATTGGTTTATTCTTTGAGCAAAGAATGATTTATAAGCATGATTTTAGTCTCACAGATGCATATGATTTGTGATGAAATTCTGATTTGTGTTAGTGTGGCCAGACTTGGAAGGATATCTTGTCATCCAGAAAAGACTACGTATACAACCTCTTTCCTCACCAGATAAACTGGTTCTGACATTCACGGCAGGGAGAAGGGTGTCCAAGAGGAGCAACGTACGAATGTGTAAGCCCAAGGGCACCAAGAAAGAACAGAACCTCTCTGTAAGTGTAAGGTGACCGGCACTTGTTCTCTCTTGGCTCAAGCTCTAGGGGAGGCTCAGAGAGTCTGGCGACCTCCCCCGCCTCTGACCCCCAAGTCAATATGGGAAAGCGGAAAAGAGAGATGGCAAGGAGGTAGCTCTAGGCATGGTAGTTCCAGAGATAGCCCCTAGTGTCCATGAAAGCTTCAGAGTGGCTGGTAGAGGGATCATCCAAAAGTGACTGAAAGTGAACAAGATACAAGGACCCAGGAAACAGCGGCAGGAAGGACAGAGCATGAGCCATGGGATCTGACAGTGAAAGGCCCTGGAGGGTGATCTTCAGACTAAGAGGAAGATGGAAGGGCCATCTTGAGATGGGCTGGGGATGGAGCAGGTGGTCCTCAGAAGACAGGGGTGACCACACTGGAGAAGCAGAGCTCACTCCCCAGTGAAGTGCAGGGAACTAGATTCAGCAAGTAAAAGCACAGGCTAGTTAAATTTGAATCTGAGGTAAACAACAGAGACTATTTTGGTGTAAATATTTCTCTTAAAATGAATAAATAAAAGGTTATAAAAATAAATAAAAAGATAAGTAATAAAATAAAAAGCTAATGAAACCTCATGTTTACACCTGCACAGTGATGTAGTTTTCAAATTTGAAACAATGACACTTGCTTTTAAGTTTATGTGACAGGTAGAGCATAGTAGCTCATAGTGTAGTGTTTTCTTCTGTGCCCATGAAACCAGCAGAGGCTAAATTCGAGTCTCTAAGTGATAATAGCATATTCCTAGTGATAATAGCATATTCCTAGTTTTTGCCTCTGGTCAAACCGGCTGGGGCTGGGGCTGGGGCCAGAATCATGGAGTGCTAAATCACATCCATCTCTGTGTGGGAGAAGGGAACTGAGCAAAGAGCCTAAACTCTGTCGCCCATACCTGCCTTCCCTCTTTCTAGGACAACTTACTAATGGGGTGCTGGGTTTTGAATTTGGTCCAGAAAACAGAAAGGAATGAGGAGCATGAACTGTGCCCTTCCATTTCTGGTTCCATGGCAGTTGTCGGAAAGAAGTTCACAGCTTCCTTCTTGTAGTGTTACCCTCTTTCTAGTACGTTTCATTACGCCCTTGTCATGGAGTAGCACATGTCACTGTTCTATGTCCCTTGGATCTTATCTTGGCATATTATTCCTCTGTTTTATTACCACTTTTAGACAGCTCCATGGTGCAGATTAAACCTTTGACATCCAGTTACAGAAATACCAATGCATTCATTTAGAGGACTGTCAGAATCTTTGTGCCATTTCAATACCCGGCTTGCCAAACGTACAGTGAAATACATGGCTGTTTTCAGAACTCGTGAGAACCAGGGGTTTATCTGTAATAAGGAAGAAATTGTTTTCTGCCTGTAAGGTAGCAACATCAAGTGTTAGATTGTTGGCCATTCTAACAGGTTTGATTTCCCAATTATGAAAGTGATAGAACCCCCTTCACTTAAAGGTGTGAATTGACATCCAAGAGTCACACCTAGAGGGGAGTCGAGTTCTCCAAATGCCCCTTTCATTTAAAAAGACTGCAATTTGGTACCCATCATCCAAACTCTTTTTATCCTTAATCAGTATTAGATCGGAGGAATAAGTTCCTAGTGTTACATGGTAGAGTGGATTGAGTACATTTCACAATAATCTACATTTTATGAACAAACAGAAAAAAGAAGCCCCAGGTCTCCAATCATGCAGTGTTGTCAAAGAAGTGGAAATGCTGACCACCCTGTTTTGATCAGTATAGATTGCATACATGCATTGAAATGTCACAGGGTACCCCATAAATATGTACAGTTATTGTTTATTTAAAAGTTTCAAAAATCATGATCCCTGTGCAAGTGAATCTGCCATTTGTAGCAAATAAAAATGTGTTTTCATCCAAAGAATAAATAAATAAAAGGCCATAACCAGGGAAAAGACACATGGTTAAGGGTGATGGGTAGGTTAATTGTATGGAAGTGTCTTGGACAGGCTGACACTGACTGTAACAATGAATCAGTGTGAAGCCATGGAGCTTCACCTCCCTGCATGGGGCAACATCAGGCATTATTTTTTTTTTTTTTTTTGACAGACAGAGTGAGAGAGAGAGAGACAGAGAGAAAGGTCTTCCTTTTTGCCGTTGGTTCACCCTCCAATGGCCGCTGCGGCTGGCACATCTCGCTGATCCGAAGCCAGGAGCCAGGTGCTTCTCCTGGTCTCCCATGCAGGTGCAGGGCCAAGGACTTGGGCCATCCTCCACTGCCTTCCCGGGCCATAGCAGAGAGCTGGCCTGGAAGAGGGGCAACCAGGATAGAATCTGGCGCCCCGACCGGGACTAGAACCTGGTGTGCCGGCGCCACAAGGTGGAGGATTAGCCTGTTAAGCCACAGCACTGGCCAACATCAGGCATTCTTGAGCAATGTTGTTTATATTGTGTTTATCATAATCCTTTAGAAGCGAAACCATCAGAGAGTGGCAGGCCAGATGAGATGGTAGAGAAGATCTATTGCTTCTCATCATCATAACAACTTCAGGATGCTGGGAGACAGGAGAGATGGGAGACATCCATGGGTTTTTTGGGGTCACTGGGCATCAGGGCAGTGTAGCTGTTGGACCATGGTGCCCTTCTGGCAAATGTGCTGATCCGTGATTGGGTTGGAACTGGCTTTTTGTAGTAGACTTTGCCCCATGGTGCAATAAAACATAGCCTCCCCTGCTTTCTCACAAGTTCTAAGTGGTCAGAAATTGAGAATGTGTGGCCTTGGAAGGAGCAGGCTGATCCACACAAGGGCACGTGCCGGGTGTCTGGGACCAGGGAGTGATGTGCTGGTGATGGAGCTGGGAAGAAATCAAGACCACAAATGGAGGGCTGTGGGTGGCAGGTGAAGAGGGTGTTTCTTTCCCTGTAGGCACATTGTTTCCTCTGAGTGAAAAATCAGACCTTGTCTTCTTGTTCTCTCTCAAAACTCAGCTGAAGCTTCGACACATGCCCAGGGGCTGTTTTGCTCTGCCGGGTTGCTGTTGAGGCCTGTTCTCTGTCCAAGCATTGGCTCAGCCCATGTCCCAAAGTTGTCCAGAGGTGGGGCTACTGGCCTGGCGTCTGTACTGGACTAGATGCTCCTCAACTATTCTCATGCCCAATACAGGCCTGGCGAGCTTGATGAGTGGATGAATCTGGTAACCCAACTAATCCCCATAGCGATCCCATGAGGGAGAGATTACAGCTCTGCCAACTGTACAGATGAGAACCCTGATTACAGAAAGCATAAATGACATGCCCAGAGCCACAAAGCTAGTAAGGGATGGAACTGGGATTCAAAACCAGGCAGGCTCACTCTACAATCCACACTTTTAATTACAAAGCTCGCACATTCCCAATCAAGATAGCAGGGAATGGATCAACCTTATTTGTTACCTAAAATGATGAATTTCAGAGTTGCAATTTTTATATAGAAATAGAAAATGTTGATTTAGAAAGAAAATCCAAAGGTATAATCTTCTTAGGACCAGGACAAAGTGCAATGGAGTTGCTGATGATTTTGCTAATCCTGCCTCACTCTCTGCCTACCCAGCCAGCCTGGTAAAGCTGACTGATAAATCTCCCAGCTCAGTTTAGTCCCCAGACTCTTGCCTGTCGGTTTTGCTCATTACACTTTTCCTCTTCCAGCCCAGGATGTGCGGAAAGACTGGGCTATAGATGGAGCAGTCATGATCATTTTAAATAAACCCGGTTCTCTTGTCCCCTTTGGGATATTTGCAGTTCATCAGGCCAGGGTTTCTTTGCATGGTTCGGAACTGTAATTCCCACACTGAGAGATTGATTGGCCAGAGGATCCTCGAAGTCGTCTCCCCCTCCTGCTTCTAACCCAACAGAGTCCTTCTGTGAGCCTTCCTTCTCTCCTCCTTGCTTTTCTGCTCTTTGACCACGGTAGTTTCTCCTTACTGCTTGCACATAATGAGCTTTCAGTTTGAGATTCATAGCCCTTGCTGCCCCATTGTTTCAGCAAAGATCCATTGCAAATGGCAAAACACAGCCTTAGAATAAAGCAGAGAATGAACTCGGATTTAACTTGTTTCATCATAGAATATGCTGAGGGAATAATAGAAATGAAAGAGTTGGCACTAGTGTGGGTCTGGATCATCAAATGTCATATCCCATAGAAACTCTGTGACCGATTTCTCAAACCAAAAGTAATGACAATTTTATTTTGCAAATGTAAGTATCTTTTCCACTAGCTGCATATTTCTGTGTAAGGGGATTGAAAATGTGCCTTGATGAAAATAAAATACAAGTACGTGTTCTCTTTTATTTGAAAAATATTTAAGCGTTTGAGAGAGAGAAAGAGAGAGAGTGTGAGAGAGAGAATCTTCCATTTTCTGATTCACTCCCCAAACAGCTACAACAATGGGAAAGGGCCAGGCTAAAGCCAGGTGCCTGGAACCCAATCCTGTCCTCCCGCATAGGTGATAGTGGCTCAAATAATTAGGCCATATTCTGCTGCTTTCCCTGGCACAGAAGCTAGGAGCTGGACTGGAAATGAGGCAGCTGGGACTCAACAGATACTCCAATATGAGAAACTGGTGTTGCAGGCAACAGCTTAACCTGCTGTGCCACAGCGCCCACCCCTGCCTTAGTAGCTACATATACACTGTGTGAAGAGATTGAAAACTTGCCTTAATAAAAATAAAATACAAACTCTTATTTATTATTTCATGTATTTATGTTTAAAGCTAATTATTAAGAGGCAGACAGACATACAAATAGAGGCAGAGAGAGATCTCCCAATCTTCTAGTTCACTCCCCAGATGCCAGGATTAACTGGGATTGGGCCAAGCCAAAGTTGGGAGCAAAGAATGCAACCCAGGTCTTCCACATGGGTGACAGGGACTCAACCACCTGGGCCATCACCACTGCCTTCCAGGTGTGCATCAGCAAGAAGCTGGTGCCAGGAGCCAGAGTCGTGAATTCAAACCCAGGTGTGCTGATGTGGGACATGGTTTTCTTGATGCATTGGCTAAACACCTGCCCTGCTCATTCTGTCTGGTTTGACGGTTTTGCATATATGTTTAAACATTCATATCTCTGATTTGGAGATGCTTGTCTTACTGCGTGTCTTTCCTTTGTGGCTTTGTCTTATAACAGAGGCTTAAAAATTATGAGTTAAATCTAGCCTGCCACCTGTTTTAGTAAATAAAATATCTTCGGAATGCAGCTATGCCCGTTCACTTTAGTGTCCTCTATGGCTGTTTTCCTGCTACAACACAGTGGAGAGTAGCTGCGATGAGGTCCTACAGCTTGCAGAACTGCTAGAATCCCCTATCCAGTCCTTTACAGAAACTGTTTGCCCATTCCTGTTTTGGCCACCCAGAGACGGCTTTCGCCTTCCCCGCTCTCTAGGGGTTCTTTAACGAGGCAATTTCCCTGGGATCAAACATGATTTCACAGTGGGCAAATTGATTTATGACCCTTGAAACCCAGAAAGACCAGTGTTCAGATTTTTATCTCTGCTAGGATTGTCCTTCATGATTTTCTTGTTTTTTTTTTTTTTTTTGTTTATTTGTTTGCTTGTTTTTTTTTCCCTCCCCTTGGAGCATAGTTTCTTTCTTTTTCTGCATGACTTTCATAAGACACTCAATCTTTCTGAACCTCATTTTTTTTCTCGACAAAATGGAGACACCGCCTACAGAGTAATTTTTAAAAGTTTATGGAAAATGAAATTAAAGGTTGTTTATTTTGGTGCAAAACCTGTTTGAAATCCATGCATTTTTAAAAACATTTTACTTATTTGAATAGTAGAATGACAGAGAGAAAAAAAGAGGAAAAGAAAGAGAGACAGAGAGAAACATACCTGGACACACACACACACACACACACGTTTCATTAGTTCACTCTGGAAATGCCCACACAGCCAGGGCTGGTCCAGACTGAAGCCAGGAGCCAGGAACTCCATCCACATCTCCCACATGGGTAGTAGGAACCCAGATACTCGGGCCATCATTTACCACCTCCCAGGCACATTAGCAGGAAACTGGACCTGAAGCAGAGTTAAGATTGGATTCCAGTTACTCTGATACAGAATGTGGGTATCCAAGTGGCAGTTTAATCTGCTGTGACACAACACTTGTCCCAAGTTTTTCTCAATATTCATTTTCTATGGCACCTCATATGTATGAATTTAAAATTTTTTGCATAAAAATAAACTTGTTTTTTTCTTTAAGGTTTTAAATTTTTATTTATTAAAAAAGTAAGAGATAGAGACAGAGATCTTCCATCATCTAATTCACTCCTCACATACCTGCAACCGCTGATGGTAGATGGGTCAAGCCAAAGCCAGGAGGCCAGACCTCCATCCAGGTCTCCCAGGTGGGTGGCAGGGACTCAAGCACGTGAGCCATCGTCTGCTGCCTCCCAGGGATCAAATTAGCAGGAAGCTGGAGTCAGCAGCAGAGATGGGTCTTGAACCCAGGCACTCCAATATAGGATGCAGGTGGTCCAAGCAATGTCTTAATGACCATGTCAAATGCCCATCTCTGAATGGCCTGGTTTTAATTCCTTTTTCTATGCACGTTTTGAAGTAGCTTCAGGTTTTGAAAAAATTCCTTAACATTAAAGGAAATGATGTTCGCAAGTGTGTAGGCATTATGGGGCATCCAGAGGACACTCAAACGTATAATTTCTCTTTTTCTTGTATGTCCAAATCAAGGAGTATGCACATATAAATGCACAGCGTTTTCTGTTTGAACAAAGATCCATTAGTATAGTGAAAAAGTCCTCGTCACTTTAGGACATTGCTGTATTGTGTTAGGAGTCTTTGGGAAAAAAAAAATGCTTGTGTCCACTGTATCTCTGTTTCTAGCCGAGTGCTTCTCAATTCATTTTAATGTATTATTTAAGGCCATTTTCCAAGAGGATTGCCCATAGTTATAGTAATATCAACAATTTCCAACAACTCTTCGGTGGGATTTATACAAAGAAGAGCAGGGAACTTGTGTTTCAGAAATTGCCTTCCTGCACTGCATTTTTCTCTTCTATAAAATCAATCTCCTGCCTCTCCTCGGGTCCTCAGAGGCCAGACCTCTTAAGGATGCTCAAACTCCAAGAAACACAGGCCAGGGGCCTTGCTGCTGAACGCGTAAAATTCCATTTGAAAAGGAACTGGACCCTCATTAACAGCATCACAATAAGCTGGAGCCAGAGACTGATTTTGTTAAATAGTGTGCTCCTGGTATGGAATTGCTCTCCTAGCCTCAGACCAAAGCAATACACTTGCTCCTTCTTGTCTTTTTCCAACCTGAAAAAGAGCAGTTTCTTAGTTTGTCCATTTATTTGGGACAGCTGCAACTAAGCCATGTAGGTAGAAGAGACATGTCTCTTGTTATAAATATTGTTTTACAGGCATTCCCTTAATTGTTATGCCATGAACATATGAAAATGAAACATATGAACAATGAAAATATCAGGAGGTGGGCCTCGTATACCATCAGGATCCTTAACTTACAGATGAATGGGAATCTGATATCACAAAGCTAAGTGGTGCAGCTGCAGCTACATCGTAGAGCCTCAGAGTTCAGAAGTAGCAAAGCAACAAAAAGAGATAACACTTCTGTCTGAGTGGTTTTTGCTGCGTGTGGGTTGCCAGGTATGCAAACAGCATTCCTCTCCCAACATGCCCTTGCTAGGCAGACACCACTCCAGGCTCCAGTGTGTCTCCTCATCGCATTTTCTCTTGGCCTCCACCTCATCTCTTCTCCTGATCCACTTCCACCTTCCTTTTCCCCTCCCTCCTCTCTGTTCCCCCACCACCTGCACCCCCTCCCCTTTTCCGTTTGTGTCTTCTCCTTTTATTTCTCTTCTTCCTTTTCTCTCCTAGTTCCACCTCCTTGTGGGCTGCCTTACATCCCTTCTACAACAAAGTGTATCAGATAGAACAAACGTGTATCAGATAGAATCACTGACACTCGAGTTGGAAGTTTGTGTTGGGGGGAGAGCCAGGCTCACAATTCCTCCTATCAGAGTTAAGTGAGTAATGTTTACTGCTATCTATGTTGGTATAATTAGTTCCTGAAAACAGATGATTCCTCTGCACCACCACTACTCAAATCACAGAAACACAGCAAATCGGAGAGTTGAATGGATGCACGTCTTCTGTGTTGTTTGTAAATTACATCCATGCCATAGTCTTAGACATGTTCCACAGCTTGCCGTTCATTTCTCCGCTATGACTAGGACCCCAGCGTGAGGCATCTCTAAGCAATCTTCTCTTGAGCTATGCAGGGAAGACCTCTTGCACTTGTACTCACGCACAGAACTCTGATCATGGACACTGAGAGCACAGAGAGTCACGCTGGTTTATATGTTTGCATACAGTATCAACACTTGCCACGTCTCTGCTTCCAACATGAATGCAATGCTGACCAGAACTTCCTCTCTTTGGATGAGAGGTCAAGATTCTCAGGGCAATGGTTTTCAATCCTGGCTGTACATTAACATCACTTGAGGAACTTTAAAAAAAAATAACATTTATCTTACCTGATACCAGAAATTCTGAGTTTTTTTGAGGGGTGGGTAGTAGCTGGTCTAAGGACCCTTCATGACTAATTTTTTAATTATTCAGATGATCCTAAAAGCACCTAGGCTTAAAAATCACTGTATTAATTGATCTTGAGTTACATAGTTAATATAAGTCATATGAGCTTTTAATTTTAATTTTTCCCTTCTAACAGAATAGAACGAAACAGAAAATATCAATCAACAGTCCATGTAGTGTCAGTTTCAGGTAAAAATGTAGGTGAACACTTCAAAAAGTGTGTGGCAAATGGAATGAACAGATAAGTTTATTTTGGTGCCATTTTTTAAAAACCCAGGCAGTGTTTTTCATAAGACACTTTTCTGTGAAGTTGTTGAAGTACCTTCACTTTAGGATAGATACCATGTCCCGTATTTTAAAATAACGTCTTACTGTGGGATGTAGTCAAAGTTTAGGCAACCACTTGTTTTAGATTACCTTTAACAGAGGTGCACCAATGATGGCCAAGGGAAATTGGGACAATCTCCATGTGTCCTAAGAAGAGAAGCCCAAGCATGCTATTTTTAAATGCTTGTAGGGCATGCAGAGGTATTGCCAAGTGATCCTTGCACTATCAAATGTCCCTTCCCTATTTATAGAAGCACTTACACATTCTCTAAGAAACTGAGTCCAACTTTCCTCTCTGCTGGAGGCTGTGCCACGGTTTCAAATTATTAAGTTGCATTTCTCAAAAATATCTTTTAGCTCAGTCTCCTCATTTTCAACTTAGCTCATTCCATTCCCTGGTTAGGGGTACTTAAAGAAGATTTACACCTTGGGAGAAAATACAGGATCTCAGGTCATGCACTCAAGTTTTCTCATCAGTTGGAAAAAGCCCTGCTGGGTCTACAGGCCTTGGACTTAATCAAACTATCTGTAAACTTCCAGGACGATGGCTCAAACATTTGAGGATCCTTGGTGGTTTTTACAGATGACAGCAAACTCATTCAGTGCCTACAGCAACTTGACTTGATGGTAACATGTAAGCCCCAATCAGGGAAGCTGGTGCCACCTTAGGTCTTCTGAGCCCAGCCCTTGGAGTGGGCAGGGAAGGAGTCCCAGGCTCCTCTTCCTGGCTCCGCTCCTCCCTCCTCATTTCTGGCTATGGATGTGCCTACTTTGAAGGCTGCTCTTTCTGCCATCCATTTTCCTGTGAGGCTGCTATGCTGCTGCTGGAGGAGAGTAACTCAGAGGACCCATGGAGAGGGTAGGGGAACCCAAGGAGGCTGTGGCCGAGTGAGGGTCACACTTCCCTCCACTGGGAGATGGCCAGAAGGGAGTGAGCACTTATGCCCACTGTGCATGCAGTACACCTCCTATCCCCTTCTGCCTTGGGCTGTAGCAGAGTTGTAGGATCTGTTTCAGAAGTTACAATACACACAGCGGGGATTTTGCAAAACTGGTCAAATGCGTGAAGGAAAGGAGCAACAACTCAGCTTTGCAGAGCAACTTAACAATTCTCAAAAGAAGGCCAGAGATTGAAAACAAAGGCAAGTATATATCATGGGAAACTTCTTTCATATCATCACAAATGAAATCATGATGCGTTCTAGAAGAATAGGCTTACAGGAAACTGTGAAGTTAGTACGTCAGTGAACTGAACTAGGAGAGGAAAGTCCATGCTGGAAACATGGTATACAGCACTCAGAAATCTTCGGAAATGGCTTCTGTCAGGCCAGCCACTGAGCTGGTTTACAAAGAGGGCAGACAGCACAGCAGTGTTTGAGAAAACAGAGGCCAACATGAACTTTGTGCAAGGAAATGATAACAGCACAGGCTCCAATATGTCACTTGATGGCAGAAGATAGCAGGGAGGACGGTTCCCTACTTCTTCAGAAATCCAAGTACAAGCACTTAGTACCTAACGTCTTCCAGAAAATGCTAGCAATGACAAAAGGCATGAGACAGAGAATTGGAAATTAATTGAAGACTTAAGCAGAAGTTGAGTTGTAGGTGATTCCAATGATTGGGAGATACTGGAGTGAGATGGTAAAGAGAGATGATTCAATTGATGAAAATGGACTCAGAACTGGTCATAGAAGCTTGCTAGGATGTGAACCCTTTGCAGAAGTTGCAGAACCAGTGAAGTTCAATGTGCCTGAAATTAGTCCTTCAGATTGCAAAGGAGAAGGCAAGGAAGCAGTCCGCTCTGGTAACGAGTTCAAAAGAAGACGTGTCCACTTGTCAAAAACAATAAGGCTTTTTACAAGCTGGATCGGACACCGGATGAGGTTAACAATTTTTATATTCTGATAGAGAATGGAATCGCTACAACAGAAAGAAAATGAATTAAATAAATAACTCTGAAGAAGGCAGATCAAAGCAATGCCATATGAAAAGCAATGCCTATGTAAAGAATTCACAACTAAAGGGGATACCTGCTTTGGGATATAGGTGAGCAAAATGCAGAATACACTCTTGGTAGAAGCTGAGAAAGGTGAGGCACGGTTGGTCAAAGCTGAAGGCAGATTCCAAGTAATAAGTAAACACATCATCTGATAATGTTGAGTGGATGAAACACAGGATTTGCTATCAGTCAATAACTGCACACGACCAGGAAATCCTGATGTAATTTACACAGCAGAACAGGGACACAAGCATGAGGTGAAGGTAAATGCAAAGACTGTGATGCTGCGAATGATTTTGATGACTGGTTCTTAATCTTATCATAGACGTCATAAAACGCCCAATACATGTGACATCCAGAGAGGAAACATTTGTGAGGCTGAAGGAAAAACACAAAAGAAGGCAAAAGTAGTGGATGGACGCACACTTAGGGAAACAGAGACAGTTATTGTATCGGTCCGTATTTTGTTACTGTAATGAAATACCTGGGACTGGGAGATTTTATTATAAATAAAAGGGGAATATTAAGCTCAGAGTTGTAGTGGTTCAAAGGCATGACAGCTGGGGTGTGCTGAGGTCTCCTGGCAGATGATGGAATCATGACAGAACATGTGTGGGTGAGAGATCTCATGGCTGGCATAGGAAGCCACAGAGAGACTGTGGCCCCACAATTCCTTCTAAGGGGGTGCCCCAAGTGACCTAGGGATGTCCCACTAGGCCCCACCTCTTCTAACACCACCCCTTTGGGCAGGGTTGTGCTTCCAACACATGAACTCTTGGGGAACAAACTCAAACCATATCCCACTTTCGCACTTCATGCATTTGTGTCTGGATGCAGATGGCTGAAGATGCCTAAAGGTGATGTGCTAATGGTTGAGTTTCTCTGTGCCAGGTGGAAACCAGATGGTCTGCTACTTTTGACATGGCTCAGACACACCCATATAAACCTGTGCCTGGGACTGACCTGTGCCTCAGCACGTGAAGCCTCACCCTGGAGTGGTATCGCTGTACTGTTCCTTCTTCCTTTGTATTTTTTCTCCCCTCTCCCTCCCTTCCTCCCCTTCTTCCTCCCTCCCTGATCCTTCTACCTCCCTCTATCCCTGCCTTTCTTTTCTTCCTCCCTCCCCTGCCTCCCTCCCTCCATCCTTCCTTCCTTCCTTCCTTTTTTCCTGCCTGCCTTCCCCTTCCTTTTTTCTTTCCTCATATCCTTCCTTTCTCTGTCCCTCCTTTCCAACCTCCCTCTTCTTCTCTCTCTCCCTCCCTTCCCTCCTTTCTTCCTTACCAGACTATAGACGCCTCAGTCATATACACTGGCTTTCCCCATGGTTCAGGCTGATTTGCTTCTTTTTGGAGAAAATAACACTGATGTTATTGTCCTGTGCTTCCTCTCTTCCGTTCACCCCATCCCTACTACTCAGCAGTCAGTTAACATAACCATTTTCCCCTCCCTATATAAGGAAACTGAAAGACACCTAGACATTGCACCTTCGTTGTTTGGCTCCTTAGACTTCAGTTCATCGAGTGTATTCCCTGAGCAGCTCTCACTCTGCACAATGTTTTGTCTTCCATGCACATCACCTTGAGACTAGGAAGAGCTGCAGCATCCAGGCCATCAGTGGGAGCTTTAAGTAAGGTCAGCCCCAGCTCCACTTAGAAGATGAAGACCATGCATAACTCTATTACGCTAAGATTTTTTTGTAATCATCAATGTATTCTGCTAACTTGGTCTACTTCTATGACTGTAACTGGCAAATACATTGCATTGAAAGGGGAGGTGGGTGAATGTTGTGAAATGCTCATTCCGGAAACAATGAGAACTCTAGAGCAGATATCCTGTTCTGCAGTTTGGGGAAAATTAGTCAAGTGAAGCAAAAATGGGTACTGAGGGCTGAAAAGAGACAGGGATTACAGGAACACACTGGAGAGAAAGAGTGGTGGGTTGGGTGTTGGCTGAGGGGTGTTCCCAGCCCACATTAATTCAGATTCTTTTTTCAGTACTCATGTACAATAGATAGAACAAATATCATCAGTTCCATTAGGCCAATGAGAGAAATGAAGCCCAGGATGTTAAGTGATTTGCTTTGAGCTCTGACACCGAGTAACTAAATCAAAAGCAGAATCCACATTTGCTGATTCTCGCTTTACTCTGCCAAGTCAGTAATGAAGTGTAGGTTGTAGTAGCTCTATAAGCCTGTGGAGCTCTCACTGCAGCTCATTCTTACTGTGGCATTTAAGATTCTGGGTGACTTGGCTACTCTTTGCCTTCCCCGCCTGTTCTCTGCAGCGATGCTCTACTCGTTAATTAGCTCCAGTCACTCTGAGCTCATTCTGCCCCGTCTTCTAGCAGGCGGCTCCTCATCTTTCAGCTCTCGGCTGACATATTTCTTCTTCAGAAAAGCCCTATCTAACATCCCTCAGGTGCTGAAAGATGACCTGCCTTGTTCCTTGGAGCAGCTGTTCTTTCTCCTGCTCCAGCACACTGTACTCTAATTGCTTGTGTTTTTTTTTTCTCCCTATCCCGTTCTGAAATTTCTAAAGGATAGCAACTCTCTCATCTGCCATTACATTATCAGGGCCTCGCACAGTTCTTGCAGATGAGGGTACTTGTTTATTTCAGTGCAGAACACTTTTGAAATCCATGCTTCTTCCTAATGTGCATTTCCCATGAACTCTTGTAAATCCTTCATATACATGGATATCAAAAAAATTTGTACCGAAGAAAATTACTTTTAAATTCCATTTTCCATGAGTTTTGGGAATTGCCTTCATATAAAAGTGCTCAAAGTCTTTTCTCTAGGACCAGCATTGTGGTGTAGCAGGTAAAGCCACCACCTGCAATGCCGGCCTCCCATATGGGCGCTGGTTCGAGTCTCAGCTGCTCCACTTCTGATCCAACTCCCTGCTGGTGCACCTGAGGGAAAAAAAAAAAAAAAACAGCAGAAGATGGTTCAAGCCTTTGAGCCCCTGCCTCCCATGTGGGAAACCCAGAGTGAGTTCCTGGCTCCAGCCTGGCCCAGCCCTGGCTGTTGCAGACATTGGGGAGTGAACCAATGGATTGAAGATCTCTCTCTTCCTGTCTCTCTTTCCCTCTTTCTGTTACTCTTCCTTTCAAATAACTCTATATAATAATAATATTTTTAAATAACTTTTTAAAAGATCTTTGCTCAAAAAAAAAAAGCCAATGCCATATGGTGTAATCATTTGAAATCATTTTTATGATCTAGATTGCACTTTCTTCTATTTGTACCCAATATGTGGTCTTGTTCCTTCAATTAGCAAATATGAGGCCATTTACTTACTACCTCCATGAGGTGGTATGCCCTGGCTACTAGCATAATAGTGGTTGCTATGTAACTGATCCTTAACATACAGTTTTGGAATGAATTGATTAGTACAGGTGACTAATATACCCATTTTCTCAGGCATTTAGTTGAGACAATTTTTTTGCAAGTCAAGAATGATTACATGGGATAGAATATGGAAACAGCCATTGCACAAGAGTTTTTGATGGCTTCAGTTTGGTAAGCTGAAAAACCAGGACTGCAAGGAGTGAGGAAATATAAAAGCTTTTGTGACCTACAGAAACCTGACATTAAGTGGGCTCATAGGGTCTATTAACCCCCTCAGAAAAGAGACTTCAGGATCTGATCTACCTGTGGAAATCAAAGCTGGCTTAACCAATCATGAGAAGGAGAACACGCAACCACTGATCAATGACAGGCTTTTAATGACATCCTTAGGTATCTCGGGAGTCACAAGTATTCAGTAAAATCTCAAAATGATTACCAAAATGTTACCACAAGGAAGACCAGAAATCATCTCTACAGAAAAGGTCTGAGACATGACCTTAGTTGTTCTGGCCTCAAGTTCAATGTGCTTTCTGTTTCCCATTTTCCTTCTTTACCAACCTCTCCAAGAAGCCTTCATGGGTGTTTGTGCAACGTGCTCTTCCACATGCACTTCATTGTGCATGTTGATGCAGGAGTGTAATGGTTTAAGAGTTCAAGCCCTAACACTAAGCATCTTTGGTTGACACCCAGCCCTAACATCTGGTAGCTAGTTGACCAGCAGTAGTAAACTGAACATTGATGTGCTGAGAAATGTGTACAATGAACTTGATGAAAATAATATAAACAATCTCAATGGTTGCTGTGAGATTTAAATGAGTTCATGCATATACAATGTCTGGCATACAGTAATA
This sequence comes from Lepus europaeus, assembly GCF_033115175.1. Taxonomy (NCBI): domain Eukaryota; kingdom Metazoa; phylum Chordata; class Mammalia; order Lagomorpha; family Leporidae; genus Lepus; species Lepus europaeus. The sequence continues at coordinate 82,869 of NW_026909129.1, forward strand.
ACTCAATAAATGTTAGCTCTGGTCACTATTATTATCTGGTAGGTTAGCTACTATGAATGCAAAAAAAAAGAAAATCAAAGTTATGGTCTTAGTACTTATATAATATGCCTGCCATTTTCCTATTTTTCTTTACTGTGTAATCCACTATTCACCTTCGGCTGCTTTCCTCTGCAAAGGGGCCTGACTTCTTTGCAGCTCCCTTGCTCAGACTCCCCAGCCAGTTGGCTTCCTGCTAGGTTTCCCCAGCTGAAGGCTCACATATGAGATTGAGGTTGGAAGGCCCGTGGTGGATCTCTCCTTCTTGGGTAGTGTTGAAGGGAACAAGAGCCAGACTGTAAAGTGGTAAGGTAGAATTTGTTTTGGAACTATTGCAACAGGGGATAGAGACCTCAGTGTTGAACTGAACACAATCCTGAACATGGTGTGGACATATCGGGATTTATAGCCAAGAAGTAGGATGAGGTCAGCTGATAGAAAATGAGTAAGAAAATATTCAGACTAAACAGATCTGCAAAATACTTCTGCTTAATACAGGTCAGAGGAATCAAATTCCAAGGGTAAGAGATGAAGAATTGGGTCAGATATAACAGGTGATCAGATATCCAAGGGGAGGAGATTCTCTTCAAACCGACTCAGCAGGATTCTTGCTACCTCTAGGCAATATAGCCTGACAAGGATGGGAGCCAGCGCAGAGGCCGTAGAGGAGCCTAATTGAATTTCAGTCGAAGAGGGAACCTTTCCCAGTGGTATCGCTGGCAGGAGCTGTCTTCCCCGCTTCCCATCCCTCTCCAAGCAAGGCCCAACTCCATGTTCACATGCCCCACCTGCCAGCCCCAGTTCCCAGGCTACCTGTCAGCTTTCTGCCTAGGGAGGTGAGCCAAGAGAGAAGTCAAGAGAGCAAAAGGGAAAGACAGAGTCCTGAAGACGGGTATCATTTAATCCCAATCCAATGGTGGCTAGAGATATGTGACTGGGTTTCAATTATTTATTTATTTATTTGTTTGAGATACAGGGGTTGGGGTCAGAGCTCTATCTACTTGCTCACTCCCCAAATGCCCACAACAGCTGGGATTGGGCCCAGGTCAAAGCCAGGAGCTGGGAACTCAATCCAGGTCTTCTACAGAGGTGGTAGGGACCCAATTACTTGAGACATCACCACTGCCTCCCAGAGCTGCATTAGTGGGAAGCTGGAGTCAGGTGCTGAAATGGGGAATTGAACCCAGCTACTCCCATATGGGATGTGGGTCCTTAACTGCTAGGCTAAACATTTGTCCTGTGACTCATTTTTTAAAAACATGAGCCTATAAAAACTCCCCCTTTGGTTTAAGCTTCTTTGATTTGCATTGTACAAGTCCTACTATGATGTGCACTAATTAATCTCTGAGAACACTTTGAGTTAATATCACAATACAAATAAACTGGCATTCCCAATGGATACTTGTCTCTGAAATTCATAGAACTAGTATTTATGGTTCTGATAGGAGTAAGGGTGTGAAGATTATACTTTTATTTGATAGCACAATAATAACTAATCACATTTTTTCCAAAAATGTTAATTTTTACTATAATTACTCCAAAATATTTTCTCTGGGGATCTGAGCATCTTCTCTTAGTTGATGTATACCTTAAAATGAAAGGACATCGCATCCATTTCCATACAAGGTTATAAACTCAAATGCAAAGCAGGAACTTTTGGGGGAAGTTTTCATTTATTTTCGATAAAGTAAATCCCAAGCCTCCAGTTGTTCTTTGTGAAAGCTTCGCAAGGCAGGAGGGTTTTTCAGTGTGCAGAAATTAACTGTGTCACCACTGCACGACAATCGCTCACTCTGCTGTGTGCTTTCTCGACTCGCCTCTTCCCCATTAGCCTATGATGATGCAATTTGTCTTCCGACAATGGATGGGCCTTTTCCCTCTCTCAATCACTAGCGTGAGCCCCCGAAGCTTGCTCGAGACATGTCCAAAGTTCATTTGCTTTGGGGACCTTTTGAATCTTTCATGGTTGTTGGAAGTAAATTTATAATCACAATGCCTGTGTTGTGAATGTGTGTGCATGTTTCTTCCTTAAAATAGATGCAGTGGCCTTTTAATTCTATAATATATGACCAGACTATAGTTGCTATAGAAACAATAGCCAAATCTCCTGACCTTTAAGGGTAGGGAGTTGCGATGGTGGTAGCTATGAGCAGTCAAGAGATTGTTGATAAGATCAAATAAAGATTTCAGAGGAAAGGGTGTTTTCCACTTTTGTGTTCAAGTCAGAGCAGTCTGCTATTCCTTTGTGTCTGCTAAGAATATCTCTGAGGACCAGACTAAAGGCCAACTAGTATTCCTTTGATGATTATTTCATACTCAGTTTATTGTGGATCCTGGATGGATGAGACTTTGGGATTCTTGATTATATTTGCTATGAAGTGTTTTACATCATGTAAAATCATGCGTTTTGATAACAGAACATATTTAGATCCAGTAAAGTGACCCTGGAAGACCATGCTGCTATGGAGATAACAAATTTGTACTTTCATTGGCAATGTGATACCTCGCGATTTTTCTTCTCGTTCTTTAAGGACAAACTAATCCATTAAATGAAGCAGATTTAGTTTACTCTGATCACAAAAGAATGTTTTCTGGGACCCCTCTGCTAATGGGGAGTTCTCTTTGTAATTTCTTTACAGGACTGATAGTTTTGCTTCATTGGGACAGGGTATACCAGATGAAAAACTCACATCTCTGCCTTTATTCTAGTCACACTACACACCACAGGAGTGGGAGAGAAGGGTAGCTCTCGGGGAGTGTCATCACCATTGTCCTGATTGCATACTGAGGGTACTCTGTGCCCAATAAGGGCTGCATTCCAAGTATGGAAATGCATAGAAAATGATTCCTGCCCTCAAGAACCCACTCAGCCACACAAGTAGAGAATAAATGTTGGGATGACTTACTGAGTGGGAATAGCACAGGAACAAGGCCAACAGGTGCAGGCAAATACCAAAGGAAGAAGTGCATGAAATGAGTTGGAACAGATAAGGAAGTTGAAGGGGAAGAAAAACTTGAGATGGGACCCAGAAGAATGGAGCCAGATAAAGAGAGGAGGCCATGTTTAGTGCTGGTAGATTTCAAGTTACAAGTAGGTAGCATGTATTCTTGTGAAGCATAAAATGTAGTAAAAAAGAGACAGGCTCAAGAAATGTTGTGAGCAAAGATACAGAGGGGACATGGTCTAGTGGGTAAAGGCCATAGCTGGGGAGAAGAGGACTCTAAGAAGTACTTCTGGGAATGAAGCTGTTCACAAATTGTGAGGGCAAGGAATGACAGGATAGGGAATCTGGGCTTTGGGGGACACCAGATGACACTGAGTGTAACATGGCTCGCACTCAGATAATATTGGGGTGGTGAGTGAAGACCCTTGAAAAGGGATAGAGTCAGTTGTTACTCACTTTTCTGTAAGAGGTAACCGGTCAGTAAATGCAAATGGAATTTGGTTATGGCTACCAGGAGACAAACACAAAAGACCCTTTGGGATTTTATCTGATGTTTGTGATGACAAGAACGTGTTCCCTCTTATTTAACTCATCCATAGCACTTTCCTCAGGTTTTTACCCCTGGGTTAAAAAAGACCTACTTTTTGAGTATGGAATTGTATAAAGTATGTATTGCATGTCGGGATCTACCCCCCTCCACACACACACACACACACACACAGAGTGTGGAGCTTTGAGTGAGTTACAAGCAGATTTCTTCATCTCAAAAGTGACCCACCTGGCCGGTGCCGCGGCTCAATAGGCTAATCCTCCACCTGCAGCACCAGCACCCAGGGTTCTAGTCCTGGTCGGGGTGCCAGATTCTGTCCCGGTTGCTCCTCTTCCAGTCCAGCTCTCTGCTGTGGCCCGGGAAGGCAGTGGAGGATGGCCCAAATCCTTGGTCCCTGCACCCGCATGGGAGACCAGGAGAAGCACCTGGCTCCTGGCTTCAGATCAGCGTGGTGCGCCAGCCACAGCAGCCATTGGGGGGTGAACCAACGGAGAAAGGAAGACCTTTCTTTCTGTCTCTCTCTCTCTCACTGTCCACTCTGCCTGTCAAAAACAAAAAGTGACCCACCTAGCTGTCATAAAGAAGGTGACATGGTCTTCATAGCTGCTCTATACTAGTCAGCTAGACTGCTCATTGGATCTAGCATTGTCAGCTCTGGGGGGGACACAATGGGTAATCATGGACGCCAATCGTGTCCAACATAGGAAAGCCGCAAAGTTAGGCCCACCTTTGGCGCAGTGCCTTAGAGGAGTGTTTGGTGAGTGTTTTCAAAATCGAGTGTATTCTAAAAGTGGATGAATATCACATGTTTTCTCTGATTTGTGATAGCTAATCTGTAGACTATAAAAAATTTAACGTACATGAGTGAAATTGACATCTTGAGATTTGATTATTGCTTACAGCTCTTGTCTACATGCCTGTTGAGCAGTGGTCTTCCTACTTTTAACTTTGTTGAACTCCCTGTAGTGGATAATTAAGCCTTTGACTATAAACTAAATTAAAATGTTATCATAAAATTAAAAAGGGGGAGGGAGGAAATTATCCTATTCTTAGAATTGCATCTATGAACTCCATGAAATATGTTCTTGTTGTATTAATAAGCCATATAATAAAAAAGACAAAAAATAGAAGTGGACCATCTTGTAATATTTCTTTCTCCCTTTTCCCAAGGACCTCCTTAAGAAATGCTACTCTGCCAACGCATCTTACCTCTTCCAGCAAGATAAATTCTATGATGTCAGCTATGACACAGGAGACAAGTCTATCCAGTGTAGCAGGAGACCAGATGCATTCAAGTTCTGGATGACCTGGAAGGCTCTGGGTACCTTAGGCCTTGAAGAAAGAGTTAACCGTGCTCTTGCTTTATCTAGGTACCTACCTGTGTGTGTGTGCGTGTACATGTGCATGTCAGAGTGTATTTAATGGAAACAGCCAATGAAATCAACATTTGCAAAGCCTGTACATGTTCATGTGAATTTTCCCTAATAAGTCTTTTCCTCGGTATGTGCTATGTGTCAGGAGTTGTGAACACTGCCCTTGATGATTCTAGCCTACTGAGGGAAGGCTCACTCAGGTGAGAGGCAGAGGAAGTGCAGATTCCTCTCCTTTTTGGTACCTGGGGTCATGGTGCTCCAAGAGCGCTCAAGAGGGCCTCTTCATGTTCTTGAGGGGCACTGATAAAGACTTCTTGGAGGTGACATTCAAAAAAGACCAAATGAAGAGAAGGGGAGACGGATGACCCAGGAGAAGGGAGCATCAGGTCCAAATCTCTGGCTGTGGGGAGATCCTAAAATCCGGTTGTGCTTCCAAGTACAGGAAAAGCAGATTTCTCAGAATGTGTGGGTAGGGTGAAGGCATGAAGGGACAGGGAATGTGGAATCAGCATGTTGCCTCTTAGTAACTTAAGAGACAAACTTCTGTCAGCACTTTCAGGGACATGGGAACAGCTCCTAAACTACAGGTGCCAGACACTTGCCACCTGGACAGGACAGAACTATGACTTCAGATTGGTGGATCCAAATTGACAAGTCACAGCCAAATTTGAATGAGCTTGCTTGGCTTGCACTGCATAGGGTTGCCCTGTATCATATTAAAAAAAATCAGGTGTTTAAAATAGGGGACATTTCTCAAAAAATATCGATTTTTGGCTTCTCTTAAAGGATTGGAAGGTTCTCACTCCCACATAGTCTCAGTCAGCTCTCCATGGATAGTCACAATCCCCACCACTTCCTCCCTAGCCTGTTGCCTATGTTCATGGAGATGTAGACACAGAGGACTTCAAGCCTAGCCCCACCATTTACAAGCTATTTGATTTGGGCAAGTTTCAAGTTGCTGAACTTCTGTACCTCAGTTTCATCCTATGAAATGGAAATGGTAACAGAACCTATTTCAAACAGTCTTGTGGAGATAAAGTAAATTAATATAGGTAAAACACTTGGAACAATTCCTGGTATATGGTATGTATGTCATGAGTTTTATTTATCATTTCTTACCAGCTTGGCCACTATAGGCAAAAGCTTTGATGATCTCTGGTTTGGCTAGTCCTTTCTACTTCACTCCTTGTTCATGCATCACTGGCAAAAGCCTGAAGTATCTCCTAGAGACTTACAACAATTTCTGGTTTTTTGCTTCTTTACATTTTTTTTCCTTTTGAGAGGAGACGGAGAGAGAGAGAGAGAGAGAGAGAGAGAATATTCCCATCCTCTGGTTCACTACCCAAATGTCTGTGATAGCAAGGCTGGGCTCAGGCCAAAACTAGTAGCCAGGAACTCCATACAGGTCTTCCAGTGTGTGTAGATAAAAGCCAGTCACTTGGGCCATCACCTCTGCCTCACAGGGGCTGTGTTAGAAGGAAGCTGGAGTCAGGAGTTGGAGCTGGGTGTGAAACGCAGGTACTTGGATATGGGATGCAGGTGCCTCAGCTGGCTTGTGAGCCACTAAACGGACTGCCTTCTCCCTACAGTTGCCCTTTTCTATATTTGGAGTGAAATGGCTGAGAGTGTTCTGTTGCACAAACTTTCTAAACTCAGTGTTGAGGATAGTGTTTATTTATTCCCAGGGTCTGCAGGTTGGCTGGCATGTGTGTACCCCCTGGCTGAGGATCCCCACATCTTTCATCTTCCTTGGAGCATCAAGCTAGCTCAGCATATTCTTGTGCTGATGCCAGAAACCCAAGGAGGCAAGCCCAATTGTGCAAGCCCACCCTGAGCTCCTGATTGCATTGTGTTTACCAGCATTCATTGGTCAAAGCACATCATAGGGTGAAGTCCAGTATTGAGGCAGGAAGCACCATCTGCTGTAGAAATAACTGCAAAGTTACATGGCAAAAATATAAGAGGAGATAAAAAGATGGCTTCAGCACTTTCTTTAGACTTTTATAAATCAGCAGTTCTGGTGATTATAGTTTAAGTAGTTTGAGAATCCTGTGAATATCATATCAGGACTGTTTTCATGGTAAGAGAAACCTTAACTCAAGGTATTATAAACAAAGATAATTTATTATGTCACCTTACAAGACTAGCCTTGGGTGATGTCTGAAATTTCTTGATCTAGGGCTTTAAGTAATATCCAGTCTCAGTCTCTCTCCGTCTTTCAGCCATGCTTTGCTTCTTGTTGAGTTTATTCCTATGAAAGAAGGTGGCTGAGAGGAATGTCAGATCTACATTCCTCCTAGTTCAAGATCAACAGGAGAGTGTTCTTCCTCAACAACCCCAAGGGACATTTAATTGTCTCTGAGTAAAGTACATGTCTATCTTCAAATCAGTCACCACTGCCAGGGGAACAGTGATGCACTCAATAGTCAGCGACTCACAGGCCCCAGCCTGGCACTGGGGAGAGTGGCAACTCCTCCTGGAGAGAGTACGCCAGAGGACTCTGCTTCTACAGAGCCAGACTACACCATGTGGCAGAAAAATGAGCCTGGGCACTGTCAGTGCTCCTAGCTGCCCCTTGAACTAAGAGTCTGGAAACTCTATTCTCTTTTTCTCTTTTTCTTCTGCTATTTAAATATGGAAGTATTTCTGCTTTTTTTTTTTTTTTTTTTTTTTGGTCTAAGCTGCTAAGCAATTCAATGACAGGTGTCTTGAAATAAGACTAGGGATATAAATATTTTATGAATGTATTTGTTATGAAGTTAACATTCATCTCAGGGTGGAATTTAGTTTAAAGTCTAAGGATACTTTCTAATTTTTGCAGAGAAATATCACAGGAGGCTAAATGTTAACGTTTCGATTCAATTCAACAAACGCTCATTGTTTGTAAATGTTTGTCATGTTGAATTGAGCAGAATTAACACTTCCATGAGCATCACTAGACTCTGTGACCTATATTTAAATATTTGAAAAATAATCCTTCTTTCATGCTGTATCTCATAATAATTTCTTGCTTTCGTTAACTTTCCACATTCCTGATATCCAACAGTGTATTCCTGAGGTTAGGCAAAGTCATCCTGTTCTCCATTCCCAATGCCAAGAGAAAGGACAGAGTCCTTTTAGGCATGTCAGTTGGAGTGAATGCAAAATTATAAACTTGACAACAGTTTAACTAGGAATTGAGAATTATAGTAAATTAGCAAAGAAAGGCTTTATTTTTGTGGTCTTATTTTTTTTTATCAAATTCATTGTTTGCTTGGCTGTTTTACTTTTTAGGAAAGTTAGGATATTTTCCCAATTTTAGGATCTATTTTGTTTGCTTAAATTAGCTCTCAGGAGGAGAAAAAAGCCCCAGTTTGTAGTGTCTGCCAATTTCCATGGTGTAAATATTCCCATCATGTCCCATTGAAGGCAATCGTAGCTTGAAAAATTCCTGATTGTTTAAGCACAGGCCATCCTCAGCTAGCTACTATTGTCTAGAACATTGCTCTAGAATGCCACTAATTTTGTGAACCAACAAAATCAGTTCAAACCACTGACTGATGAAGAATTAAAATGCCATTTCTCCTCCAGCCCACTGACCTATAGCCTCTTGCTTCAGAGTTTATCAAATAAAAATAGTTCTCATTCATGAGAAGGTTGTACATGGTATAATTTCCAGGTCAGAATATCATTCTTTTATGTCCAAGTGTGATTTCGTACAGTAAAGAACAACTCTATCAAAGCAAAGCTGTACGTGATGATCGTGTCACTATTTGGGGTACACATCTGTTACTGGCATTCTAGGTGTGTACTCCATATCTATGGTAGCTCAGACATGGGCTTCAGACCCCAGGTAAGGTCTTTGAAATACCAGAAAAGTTGTACAACACTTCCTTCTTCTATTATAGTCAAGATTGCGCAATTCCAGAGAAACAAGGTTTTCATATTTCTGAATATAAGTGGAACTTTACATTGAAATTTATATATTTCCCTTGAGATCTAAAGACAAGGCTTGCTTTCTTTAAAAAAAAAATCAGGCTTTGAATTGAGAAAGAGAGAAAGAGAGAGGGAGGGAGAGAGAGGGAATCTTTCATCTTCCATTTCACTTCTCGAAAGATAGCAACAGTTGGGGCTGGACCAGCCTGAAGCCAGGAACCAGGAACTCCATCCCAGTCTCCCATATGGTGACATGGACCTAAATACTTGAGCCATCTTCTGCCTTCCCGCATGCAGGAAGCAGAGGCCAGAGGGCGCTGGCATTGCAGGCCACAGGCCCAGTGAGACCGCAACTCCAGCTTCTGAAGACCAGAGTTTAATCGACCATGCATCCCTGCCCTGATTCGATGGGTCTCTCCCTCTTCCTCTGGGAAAGTCAGGAATGATACTTTTAGGAAGACAAAGATTCTAATTTTGTGTGTTAGAAATCCAGCAAGAAGGAAAAAAAATTAGTGTCTGGAACACCTCTAAGGCGTTTCATCATTTCCATTTGACAGTGTCATTCCAACGGAGGAGAGAGCGTTTCCCTCCAGAAGTGTATTAATAATTAAAATCACTTTCCCTTTGGTTGTTTGAAACTCAGTGACATTGACAGCCTAAAGCAACATGTGATTATTAAGCGTAATTGAAGCCCAGAGGGCTGAGAGTTAAAACCACTCCTTCTGGCACAAAGCAGGTGCTTCTGCTTCTCGGGTACCTGCTTAGAAACGTGGAAGACATTTTCCAATACTCAAGTTTACCTGTTGCTGGGAGCGCCTTATAGGCCTCTGCTGTAGCATGCAGGTTACATGGATACTCATTGAGGGGTATTCTTTGAAGCAGGACTCGAGGAATCATGTGTGTGTGTGTGTGTGTGTGTGTGTGAGAGAGAGAGAGAGAGAGAGAGAGAGAGAGGATTTCCAATTACCACAGGCAGCTCAAGAGTTCCCACTCTGCAACTTTGCTCTGTCTCCAGTGCGTCATTTTTCTAGTCTTTTGACACACAATATCTGTAGTCTCTTGAGTAGCATTCATTTCAGACTTGCACAAATACTAAGGATTTTATTGCCATCCATGTGGAAAAGCTGAACTGTTGCACCATGGCACTCTTGTGCTAGTGTATTTCCCCAGCTGACAAGAGGGACAGAGTCTAGAAGACTGTGGGAGCACCATGTTTTCATTAGTTTCTTTATTCTGATAATTTTTTAAAAAAAATCACAATTACAGTAGAATAGAGTATGTAGATGTCTGTGGTGAATCACACAGGCCACCAGATGTGTTCTGTTGTTTGCAGAGCATACAGCTTGCAGGTGGGAAGTTCTCGTGCTACTGAGATGGGTGCCCACGGTGTCCATCCAGAGAAATTCCTAATGAGTAGATGACACTGGGAGGATCATGTAGTCCAAGAGACTAAGTGATTGGTGACTGGAGAAAGAGTCTGAAATGGCTATGTTTTAGAAGTAAAAGTATGTTGAATAGAAGGACAAATGACATCCTAAAATATTAAATGAACTCATGTAACAGATTGGAGACTTGTAAGTCTCCATTGTTGAATCACATTGTTAAGTGTTTTGGAACAAGATGATCATTAATGTATGTCAGGAACAAGACAGACTATTAGTATGGATTTTGCCCCAGATGGACTGGTGATAACTTTTGCAAATGTGTATTTTTCCCTCTCTGCTCTTTAATGCTTACCTTAGTGAGAGGGGCAAAGACAGGTTTTAAGAAGTTATTGCTGCTTTCAGTCTACTTACCTGCACGCCTTTTCAGAGAGGGATTTTATGGTTTCTTCAATGTGTCCCACAACGGAAAGCACATATTTTTCCTAGGTCCTACAATCTAACAGTACATTTTAAAATGTATTTTGTCTTTAGGCTGATTTCATATATACTGGAAAAAGTTGTGAAGGCTCATCCCCATAAATGTAGACAGCAGTGACCCCCAAATTATTTGCAGTCCCTCCAACATCTCATTTCACTGCAGCATTTATTAAAGAGGAGGTGAAGCCACCCTGCAGAAGAAGCCACTTCAAACCTGAGCTCTGTGGAGTAATAGGCTTCCTTGAGCTCTTAATAAATGACCTTTCAAGAAATGATTCCATGGTGAAATATGTTTGGAAAATGCTAACTCCTCTATTATTCTTCTCTTGGAAAACTCAAAGTGCTTGTTAGTACATTAAAATCTCTGAGAAGGCCTTTTATGTAGAAATATTTTAAGCTTCGCTTTGACTATTAAGTAGATACTGTTGACTGTGCAACCAACAACCATTCTCTCCTCTTCCTTGCCAATAGGACATTGATTTCATTTAGGTAGCAACGTTGCATCTGAGAACGTTGTTTAGCCAATCCCCTTTACCAGTAATTAGTTTAGGAGTGCAAGAACTCTGTGAAGACTTCTGGGGGAAATATTGTTACCTAAGTAGAGAGAGGTGTGAGTAATGGGTGCTACGCTAGTCCCCTCTGTTCCTTCTTGGGGCACTGCTATAAGGACAACATGTGTGGAGTCGTGGTAGCCATCTAGTGAACTTAAAGGAGACCTCAGCATGGCTGGCTAAAATGATAGAAAACACCTGTTTCCTGGTGGCAATGCTGACCCATACAATCAGCTCCAGAAATACACTCATGGATTAAATCAGGTGCACTTCTAATTATAGACAGAAGCCATTTAATTGATGTACTTAGCAGTGCTCAAACTCATTTGAGAGTGGAGTCCTTTTATGTGAACAACTGTTACCATGATATACTATGAAGGATAATTGTTGCTTTTATTGTAATAGCGAGATTCTCTCTTTCCCCAAATCATATCCACCTTGAATTCAGCTGAATTGGCTCTGCAAGCTCAGATAGCAATATGAGTGGAAACGCTGACCCCAGTACAAAGTCCAGGTCTACATGGTTAGCAAAAAGCAGAATTTTACTGGAAATAATTCTACTTTCTTTTAGAATGCCTTGCCACCAGGAGCAATTTTAGTCAGTTTCACAGGATTGTTTTTGTTTTGAGATTTATTTATTTGAAAAGCAGAGCTACAGAGAAAGAGAGGCAGAAACAGAGAGAGAAAGATCTTCCATTAGCTAGTTCACTCCCCAGATGGCTGCAAAAGCCCTGATTCAAACCTGAGAACCAGGAGTTTCTTCTGGATCTTCCATGTTGGTGCAGGGTCCCAAGAATTTTGGCCAAAATCCATTGCTTTCCCAGGTGCATTAGCAGGGAGCTGGATCAGAAGTGGAGCAGCAGGGACTTGAACTGGCGCCCATATGGGACTCTGGCGCCGCAGGTGGCAGCTTTAGCCACTATGCTGTGGCACTGGCCCCAACAGAAGTGTTTTAAACAGCCTACAGGAAACATATGGGCTTCGCGAGACACACTCTGTGAGGGCAGGCTTTCACCTATTTTGTTTAGAATTTTCATTACATTCAAGAGGAAACTGAGGCAGGCTCAGGGAGGCTAAGGAATTTGCCTAGTCACAAAGTTGGTTGGCTGAACCATCTAATCTAGCATCATTCCCAGATTTCTGAAGAGGCAACGTGTTTCACAGGCTCGGAGTGTGTGGGATTAGTGCGGCCTCCTTGGGAGGCAGGTGAGGTATAGGTTTTTGAGTTAACTGCCTGTACATTTTTTTTTTGACAGGCAGAGTGGACAGTGAGCGAAACAGAGAGAAAGGTCTTCCTTTTTTGCCGTTGGTTCACCCTCCAATGGCTGCCGCGGCGCCGGCCCATGCCTATACATTTGTGAAGATGACAAACAGATGGTTCACAAAGCTTTCCTCATGTAGGCAGAGATTTCATAAGTCTATTTCTGTGCTTTATATATAAAAATATGTTATTTATTATTTTAAATTTTATTTAACTTGTACAAGTGTCATGTATTTCCTATATACAGATTTAAGATCATAGTAATACTTCCCCTATCCTCCCTCCCACCCACACTCCAACCCTTCTTCCTCCTCCCTCTCCTATTCACACTCTTAATTTTTTTATAAAGATCTATTTTCAGTTTACTACTTACTACTCGTAAGGTTAACCCTACACTAAGTAAAAAGTTCAACAAATATTCTGAATAAAAAAAGCACTGCTTTATATATTTTTAATTTTGTGCTTTATAGTTTTTCTTTCATTAAATTTCTTTTCAAAATCTTCACAACCACATGTAGGAACCCTCACAAAGAAACACACGAGTGGAGTCGAGCATCGCTAACCCACATCCACCACGTCCTCTCTCTGCCTCCCTTACGTTAGTCGGTGTTCATGTCTGCATGGATACAGATTGCTTCTGGCTTTCTTTCCAAAAATGTCTTTTAAAATGGGATCACTGATCCATATTTCTCAGCACCTCATTTTTTACCTCTTACTGATTCATTTTAATAGCTGCATCATTATACATTCGTCACTGTAGTACATTTTACTTTACCATTCTGGAATTTCTCAAGACTGACCTTGTTTCTGATTATTTTGTATGAGATACACACACACACACACACACACTCAGCTTTAAATACAACACTGTGTGTCTGTGTGTAATATCTGTCTACCCTTTGTACTAATTTATTCTCCAGTGGATCACCATCTCAAAAGTGGTTCGCTTGATCAGAAGCTATGAGTGTCAGTAATTTTAGAAGATTTATAGTAGCTTCCCACAACTCTCTCACCAGCACTGCATGTTGCTGCTCTTTTATTTTTGGTCTCATGTGTGGGGAACATGGGTTAGTATTGTGGTTCTGATTTGCACCTGTTTGATTACCAGTGATGTTGAGCATCTTTTTCTGGTGCTTATTGACCATTGGAATTGCTTTTTTCAAAATATAGGCGGTGTGCTAAAGGCTTAAGAACTTTGCAGCCATGTAACCCCAACATAAAAATGATTTATGTACGGCAATGTGCGTGTTGAGCATCTGACTTTTTAAAATTGATCTGTGTGTGTATGATCGCAACATTGTGTTCAAAATGAAGTGTTCCTATTATTGGCTAATACTGATAGACTTTTTATAAGATTATATATGTTTCAAAGATGGCATAATTTCTATGCACACATCAATATAACCTTCTATGAAAAGCTCTATCAATAAGTTTGTTAAGAAGGAACTGCATTTTCTAAACTAATATATTCCAAATCCATATTCTACAATGGCTTTCAGCAAACGATGTAATGAAAATAACTCCTGCTCTCCATGGTTTTTATAGTTCCCAATTTTTGTGTACATGATCTTCTTCAATTCTCCAACAACAACTTTTCAGATCAAGAAAAGCAGATTGTGTTCATTCTGTTTTCCAGATACGGGAGTTGAGGTCAAATATGAGCGTTTTCTGTGTGTCCTTAAATACTAATTGAATATAGCTTAGTGACGAGATCATGGTACCATAGTTCCATGATAAGACCACAGTTTCCAAAGCCAGGTTCCCCTCATTCTTTGGTTCTTATCTTGCTATTGCATGTGAATCCCCAATAAATATCTAACACATATGCTTATGTCAGCACATCTGAACACTTCCTGACATGTGACCCCCAGATCTGAAACACTGAGTCGAGCTTTGGGAACTCCTTAAGGCTCATGATCAAATCACAAGTTTCAAAGGCCAATCATTTGGGACTCTGATTTTCCAGACACAAAAATCAAGCTGAAAGAAGAGTGTTTACTGTTATTGTGCTTGGCGTGCTTAACGTTATTTTGGCTGCTATTCAGTCACAGTCCACACCCCACGTGTCTGTGCCCTCTGCTCCCAATGTGATAATTCCTCTGCCCCAGATGTTCAAGATAACATCATAGATCTCCATCAGTGGCTACAGCCCACCAACTTTTAACATTGTGATGATTCTCAGTCTGTGCTAGCCTTAGAAAAGATGCCTATCTTCTGTTCACTTAAATGAACTTTAACAAGCAAGGATTATACATCAAGAACTCTTTCTTCCAAGTCAGTTAGGCAACTTAAGTATCTCTAAATCCCCATCTAGAATATGGATGTGAAACCCACATGTCTGGAGATACACGCTTGGCTTTTTCTGCTGAGGTCAAAGTCAGGTGCTAACATGTGAGCTGGAGATTATCTTACAAAAAAAAAAAAAAAGATCTTTTTACTCAGACCCAGAGAGTGCAATAGGCCCAGAAGTATCTGTCTAAATGCACAGCCCTCCTTTTACCAATACCCTAACCTATAGCTTCCATTTCTAAGCCTTGTCTAACAGCTTTGTCATATACCTGAGTCATGTTTATGGCACTTTTAGGTTGGAGATTATAAATGTTTTTGTAATTTTTAATTGTAGGTACCTAGTAGATGAGATCAAGAAAAGAGAAGGATTCAAGTTACTGATGGAAGTAAGTGAATTCGGAAGTGTGTTTGTGCTTTTGTCAGTCAACACTGATGAAGGTGGTAATTTTCTAATCTGTTGTGTTTCCTGGGTTTTGTGTTGCAGACTCTACTTAGAAACAAGTCATTAGCTTAATTCTTGGAGTCCATTATGTTAATTTACTCTATTAGTCAGTATTTTTTTCTTTGTGGGAGTCAGAGAGAATACACATGCCTTTAAGTACTGAAAATTAAAATGCTCGGTAATAATTACTAGGGGTAATATTGAATAAATTATGACCTCTATCTTGATATATAAATCGTATGATGATTATACTGCAGATATTCAACTGTGCTGTCATGGTGCCTGCTTGTGAAAAATCAATTAAGTGAATGCAAAATAATGCGTACAGTTTTCACTTTTTATAGAATAATGGGGACATGCTAGATTTGGAGCAATGGGAAAGTAAGTCATTTTGTTGTTTATATTTTCTTTTTAAAATTTTGTTTATTGGAGAAGTGGGGGGGGGAGGCAGAGACACACACACAGGGCACTTCTATCCACTATTTCACTGCTTAAATACCTGCAACAGCTGGGGCTGGCCAGGCCAATGCTGGAAGCCAGGAATGTAATCTGAATCTCCCACGTGGGCAGCAGAAACCCAATTACTTGAGCCATCATCCACTGTCTCCTAAGGTTCACAGTAGCAGGGATCTGGAATCAGGAGTGGAGCTGGGATGTGACCCCAGACACCTCAGGGTGGGATACGGCATCCCAGTCAGTGACTTTACAGCTAGGCCAAACACCATCTCTACCATGGATGCTGTATCTATAAGGAATAAGATGATTACAGAGTTGGAGAATTTTTTTTTGCTAAAACATATGGTTAGAAAATATGAAAATATTTTTTAGTTCTGATTTTTTAAGAAATAAAAAGTGTAAAGATGTCTTGGATCTTGTTATAGCACATAGCTTGCAGCAGCTTTTAATATAATGTAAAGTTCATCTAGAGACTTCAGTCTAGGAATCTGTGCTGTATGCAAACAATCTAGCTAAATTTGGTATTCATTTATTCAGCGTGATTTATTGAACAATTACTATGTGTGAGGCACCGTTCCGGACACTGCAGATATTAGATAAGAAAGCATCTGCTCTCACAATGCTTACCTTCAGGTGGAAAGTGAAAGCAATAAACAAACAAATCAATATACAGGAAACATGATGTAATGAGAAATACTTTTAAAAATATATTTGGTTATTTATTTGAAAGACAAAGCTACAACGAGAGGGAGAAAGAGCTCTTCCACCTGCTAGTTCATTCCCCAAATGACTGTAATGGCCAGAGTTAGACCAGGCTGAAGCCAGGAGCCAGGAAATCCATTCAGGTCTCCCCTATGATTGGCAGATGTCTGAGTACCTGGGCCATCTTCTGTTGCCTTCTCAGGCATGTTAGCGGGGAACTGGATCAGAAGCTGAGCAGCTGGGATTCAAACCAGCATTGCAATATGAGATGTTGGTGTCGTAGACAGTGGCTTAACCCACTGTGCCACTACACCAGCCCTGAGAAATTGTAGAAAGAAAAAAATAGAACTGGTTTATGACCGAAAATCTAGTATGCAAATGAATAAAACAACTATTGTAATGGAAGCAACTAAGGTGAAATGCTGAAACTGAGATGCCCGTGGTTTGTTTGATTCGGATAGCTTGGGTAAAGGGTTTCAAGATGATCTTTGAGCTGAGACCTGATGAGTAATAAACAGAAATCCAAGCAGATGTTTGAGGGAAAGGTATTCTGTGCGATCCACAAACAACCTCAGAGGCTCAGAGTTGAAGATGTCTGTGTACCTGAGCAGCCAGAAGGAGGTTCTTTAAACAAGGGAAGAGGTGCAGTTGGTGATGGAGTTAGAGAGAGAGATGGAGAACTTATCAAGTGGGGTCGGGTAGACCGAAGTAAGACCTTGAACGGTTAGACCACGCATAGTCAACAGGAGTCTGACTTCCAGTTTCAGAGCTCCTGCTCCTGTCCTGAGATAAGGGATACTGCAGGACCAGAGAGCAAGAACGAGACAAGTCAGGAGACCTTATGAGATACGATGATCCTCAATGGACAGGTGTGGGAAATAATGATCCAGAAAATACAGACTATGGCTCCCACCCCTGTCTACAAGGAAGCAGCAGATTCGAAAGTACTAAGATCCGTAAGTTTCAGGGCTGGCATTGCAGCATAGCAGGTTAAGCTGCCACCTGTGACTCCGGCGTCCCATAGAAGTGCCTTTTCGTGTCCCAGCTGCTCCACTTCTGATCCAGCTCTCTGCTGATGCAGCTGAGAAAGCGGCAAAAGATGGCCCAAGTCCTTGGGCCCTTGCATCTACTTGGGAGACCCAGATGAAGCTCCTGGCTCCTGGCTTCAACGTGGCTCTGCCCTGGCCGTTGAGACTATTTGAGGAGTGAACCAGAGATGGAAAATCTCTCTTTCTTTTACCCTCCCTCTCTGTTTTGCTCTCTCTCTAACTCTCTAACCCCGCCTTTAAGTAAAGAAATAAATTTTTAAACTTCAGATCAGCGCAGCGTGCCGCCTGTAGCGGCCATTTGGGGGGTGATCCAACGGAAGGAAGACTTTTCTCTCTCTCTCTCTCTCTCTCTCTCTCTCTCTCTCTCTCTCACTGTCTAACTCTGCCTGTCAAAAAAAAAAATACCATAAAATAAAAATCTAAAGTTCCTGAAAACTAGAAATTGAAAGAAAATTACAAATACATCAGACAAAGCAGAATTTAAATGACTTTCTGGTAGCAGTACAAAAAAGCAAGAAGACGGATTTAGAGTGATGGGCATTCTGTAGCTTACCTGGTTTGCTCAATGGGTCAGTGACATGAAAGAAAATAAACGAGGGACTTGTGATCATCACTTTAGCTTCAAATCAAGTGAGACTTAACAAGCATATGCAGGGTTAGAATTTTGATTGGACCCTAATTTAAACAAGGAAACTGTATAAAACAATTCTTGAAGTATTTGCAGGATATTAAATATGAACTGGTTATTGGATGAAGTTAAGTATTTATCACAATTAGGCATGACAGTTAAACTATAACTATTTAAGAAGATGTCTATAGATTTTAGAGATATATACTTAAGTATATAAAGGAGAAATACTAGTTATAGGATTGTCCTGAGTTGAAGGTGGGTCGTTTTATTTTCTTCAGTTTGAGTTACCTCTACATTTTCTTAAATTTGAAGTGCCCTGAATATTTTTTATTTTTTTTAAAGTATTTATTTGAGAAGTAGAGAATTAATTGACAGAAAGTGTGCTCTCAGCTACCTGATGGTTTGCTTCCTAAATGTCTGTAACAGCCAGGATTTGGGCCAAGGGCAAACCTGAGAGCTGGCTTCTCCAGCCTGTGCTCCATGGACTGGGGTACTTGGTAGGAATCTAATTGCTTGAACCATCACTGTTGCCTCTTGGGGTCTGCATGAGGAGGAGCTGGAGTCAGGAGCTGGGGGCAGACATCAAAGCCAGGCACCCAACATGGCAACTACCAGACAAAATGCCAATCCTGAAGTGCCTTTAATTTTTTCTGGTAAGAAGAGCTACAGTGCTTAGGGAAGATATTATACACTATGAAACAGCCTGATTATTTCATAGAGAAAATGTGATAAGAAAAAGACAAGCCAACCAAAAAATTATTTACTGGCAGACATTGTATGTGCTCCCAGCTGCTCCACTTCTGACCCAGTTTCCTGCTAATGAGCCTAGGAAGACAGCAGATGATGGCCCAAGTACTTGGATAGCTGCCACCCATGTGGGAGACCTGGATGGGATTCCTGGCTTCAGCCTGGATGGGGCCAGCCCTGGTTATTGTCGCCATTTTTGAACAATGACTCTATGGATGGAAGATTCCTCTCTCCCTCTCTCTCTCCTTCCTCTCCTCCCTCTCTCCCTCTCTTTCTCTCTCCTCTTTCTCTATCACTCTGCCTTTCAACAAAATATTAAAATCTTTAAATAAATTATTTGTGTACTTTTCCAAAAGACTTAGAAAACTGAGACAGGAATCTTTTGCCATCATCCTTAGGGAGCTGTAAACACTCTCATCCTTGTCATGAAAACTGAGGTTTTTGTTTGTTTGTTTGTTTTGTTTTGTGTTTTTTTAAATCATTAGGCAGCCTTCTGTCTCTGGATGTTTTCTCTATGGGAGCCAGCTGTCCTACGAGTAGTGAAGGTGGCTTCCCAAATGGTCTTCCAGAATTCCTACTACTTGGATTTTCCTAAGAGATCTGCATTTGCTTCTTTTCTCTTTATTTCATTTTGAGAAATAAAGTAGCATTTGACCTTGAATTTCACATGCAAGTGTCAAGTTGATGCATCACGTTTTTGCTAACAAATGTGTATGTGAAAGAGTGTGTGTTGTATTTGAGTCCGGGGATCTGATGTTGAGAAGGCAGCAGCAAGAATGCTAAGTGGGACACTGAAAACAGTGAATGTACACAGCAAAACAGAGCACCTAGTACCTGACTCTCTGTTCCTGAAAAGAGGAAAAAGAACACCTATCTTCTTGAAGATGATTGAAAGTTACCATTTCAAATGAATTCTGCATTATTCATAGGCCCCTGGAAATCATATCTCTATCTCTGGTGGATCTGAGGTCTAATAGATATTTTCCTAGAGGTATATTCATTTTTATACTGCCATTCACATATTTTATTTTCATCTCTTGGGAGAGTCCTAATTATTCAACTTTTTGTTTTGCTGTTCCTGAGTTCTACACTTGGAAGTGTTATTTAGGTTTCATAGATTTTCAGAATTAAAAAGGATCTTCAAGGACATCTAGTTGAATGCCTGCCCATTGCAGGAAACCCATCCTAAGATCACTTGTAACAGGTGGTCAGCCTCCGCTTCAGCACTTTCTGTGGCGGAGAATTCACTGCTCCATCCTCTTCCTGGGAGCTTTAATTATTCATGTTCTAATAGTTATTGAACCTTACTATTAATATGTATCAAGCACATTGTGATTTATCTCCCACAGTTATCTTGTAATACAGTTTTATTAAATCACAGAAACCTCTTAATTGCTAACTCCGACGCACCCAGATTAATCTTCATCTTGCTGCATGGCTGCATCATTTTACACTGTTACCCTCTCCACCCATCTTGAAATGTTCTCTTGTCTTGGTTTCTATGGCTTTCTTCCTCTAATTTTTCTCCTTTATGGGGAACTTTTTCTTCCCAGACTTTTTGTTCCAGTGTCATCATCTGAGGAGCCACTTAAGGATTCCTTTCCATTCTCTCACTCTCAGTTCTTCATTCTGCCCATGTAGTCTCCCTGGCATGTCTAAATACAGCCACAGCTTTGCCATCAATAGCCTCAATGTACTCGCCATCCTTGACTCCCCAGTGCTCCCGAGTGCTAGTATTTTGTATATGGTGTGTCCTGGAATCTTCACTGGGGTTCCACAGGCAATGCGAACTCACCATTTCTAAAGTTGAAATTGCAGCTGATTTCCTTACCAATAGCCTACCTCTTCCCCTCGATCATTAAAACTGCAGTAAGCCATTCATGCACGAACGTTGGGGTTTCTTCTCTGTCTCCCTTTCCTTTGCCCTTACTGTATTCCAGATACTTTCTCTACTGCCAAAGCCACTGTCTCAGGAACCATCGCTTAGGTCTCTCAACTTGTCTCCCATTCTTACACCCTGCCAACCCATTGGCCCACAGCTCCTCTAGAGCTCTTGCTCAATGGAGATCTCTTCCGGAGTGTGACTCTCCAGTGATTCTACTTTGCCTCTAGCGTCAAGCTCAGACTGCCTGGCACTGCATATGAAGAAGCCCTTGGGGACGTGATTTGCAGCTCCACTTTCAGGTTCCCTTCTCTCTGCACACCCTGTCCTCTATTCATTCTAAGTACTCGACATCCCCTTTACTACACTAATCTCTACAGGTGCAGTATTCCTTTGGCCAGGAATAGTTCTTGGATTGCCAGGAATTTCTTCTTTTGCAATGCTTACTCCATTGCAGGTTCACTGCTGGTACCTAGCTCTATCACAGGTCTCTGAGTCCCTGGAGGCAAATCTATAGCAGAAGTCATTTTTTCATGTCAGTGCCTACTCTAATATGTATAACAGAAAATTCTGCTTATTAAGTTCTGTTCTATGAGTACTCTAGCTTTTTAAGTTTCCCATCAAATATGGCACCCAGAAATTAATATAGTGATAAATCTAACTAATACAGATTTAAAAGACTTATTTTATTTTTTGAAAGCTAGAGTGACAGGAAGAGAGGGAATGACAGAGAGAGAAAGAGAGAGATCTTCTATCCCCTGGTTCATTCTCCATCTGGCCACAGTGGTTGGGGCTGGACCAGGTCAAAACCAGGAGCCAGGAATTCCATCTGGGTCTCTCACATGGGTGGCAGGGGCCACCTTCCTTTGCTTTCCTACCTGCATTAGCAGGGTGCTGAATTGGAGGTGGAGCAGCCGGGACTTGAACCAGTGCTGATATGGCATGCTGGTATCTCAGGCAGCCACTTATCCTTCTGTGCCACAGCACTGCCTTCCAATACAGATTTGGATGAGTCTATTTATCCACTTGAAAAGAACATCTCTTTCTCTCAAAATAGGCTCAAATAATAGTCCCAGGACTTATAGAGTGACTGCTGTGCATGAGATATGTTATAACTACTGGAAATAAATTAATAAGATAAAAAAATCAATAAATCTTTACTCACCAAGCCAAAGCAATGGACAGATAATATCATCAGCACTCTATTGTTTAAGAAGCAGAAATATAGAATTATTCAACACTTGAACAAGCAGAGATGTGAGAAACTGAATTTCAAGCCTGTATCCTTGTAGTTCCAATTTCCAGCCTTTTTGTGTTATTCATTGCTGCCTTTGGACATTTTTAATATTCCAATCTTATATTTAGAACCTATAAGCTTGAAGTCAACTGAAATCCATGATGTGAGCTTTTCCTCATTCTATATTTCCATGATTGATTGAATCTGCTGGATTCTACCTTCATACTTATAAAATGCATAGTGCTAGGTTTGATTTTTTATTGCTGTTGTTCAGGTCTAATTACTTGGTAAGCAAGGGAGATGAATTATTTTTTTCTTTTTAAAAAAATAGGATACAGTTTTAGGCCATGTGAGCTGCTACTCCTTAGTGACCATTGCTTTCTTTCCCAAGTGGTCTTACATTATTTGGTCAACAATCCTTCCTAGAACTAACATCAAAGTACCTTGTAATGTATCTATTCTTTTCCTATTGAAAAGCCAGGATAGAATGTACCCATCTTTTCTTTAATGGCACTTCTCCACATCTTCATGAATTTCAAAAGATTGTAACAATGCATTTGCTGCTGCAGGTGCTTTGTGCTCCTCAGTGGACACTTCAGTTCCTTTTTATGCCTTCCTAGTGTCATGATTTTTGGAGAACACAAACCAAATGTGCTCCATGAACACATAAACTTCATGCTTTCACACATGGAGTGAATTAAAATTACATGGCATCTGAGTGGTTCTACTCTGACAATACTCATTAGTGCCCTACAACCTCTTGAAGAAAGTTGCTAATATAAAGTAGAAGCTACAGAGGCGGAGATACATGAGAAATTTAAATATGTTCTTGGTGATCCAACAAAGGCGTGTTCTTTCTAATTCTTAAATCTTTGGGAAATTTTCACCAAATGGACCATCAAATTTCTTCCAATGGAATGAAGTGTCAGAAAGGCTCTGTGAACATTCAAATGTCATAGCACTGAAACCATTTCATTCTAGAAATGAATGTTTAGACAAAATGGATCACAGATGTGTCACTACCAAAACTACCCACATACAAACATACTAAGAGCAACACATTTAAAGGGCCTGGGTCCTAACTCGTGAAGTGCAGAGCGTAGCATACCAGATAGTTATGTTGTAGAATGTTTTATGATCCTTTCATGGACATGGAAAGTGATAAGAGATTTGAGGAGGTATCCATCAGGGGTCATTCAGACAGAAACTGAATAGCAATCTGAAGTTAGGGAGTGTAACATAAAGAATTATTCACAGGGGGTTAGAGTCCTGGTGGGGTTGGCTCATAGGAGAGAAAGAGACCTCAAAGTGTACAGTAATGGACAGCAGAGGGAGCAGTCACCCTCCTAAGGACTGGAATAGAGCTTCTAAGGAGGAAGCCAATGAACTCAGCTGTGGCACACAGGTGGCAGAAAATGCCACTGAGGATCCACATTGGTGGGACTTGCTAGAATCGGACCCTCAGGAATGTTGACTAAAGACAGCTGCAGGGAGGCCCACACCTTAGACCTCACTTCAAACCACTCATTCAAGGTACAGTGCCTGTGTGTCGTCGCTCCCTGGGGAGCTGTCTGAGGGGATTGTGAAAGGAAAAGTCATTTGTGGGCCCCACCTGGTGCCAGTCTCCTGTGGGGGAGGTGTGCTAGGGGCCCCTAGGTATCCAGTACTACTGAGATGAAGCAAAGACTCAGTAGGCAACCCAGGAAGTAGGCACAGCACCCCAGGAAGAGTCACCCTTCCTTCTCTATTGTCCCTCCAGCACCCTCTGCTGCAAAGGTCTAAGATTGGACCAGATCACAAGGGAGAAATATTGGAGTCTAATTCCATTATTGTAGGACACCAAGAAAGGGTATTAAGACTGAGCGACTATAAATTGATAACCAACATTTGTGACATCTGAATAAAGATCCTCTTTGATATAAATTCCTAAAATGGAGTAAGATAATCACTATTATTCCTACTTTCAAATCATTCATAGTTACTTTTTACTTGAAAAGATTTATTCACATTAATTGATCAGAGAATTTGAAGCCCAGTGTATTCTGTTTTACAGAAACCAAATCAATTATAAATCAGAGATTCGAGTATAAATTGTGTAGATTTGTAAAAGTTTCTATAGTCTCATAAGTGTTGTAGAAATTGAGTTGAATTACATAATACTTCATTTTTTAACTATTCTGAAGACTTGTGGCTCTTTTTTGTCAAATCTAATAAGAATGTTAAAAATTTCAAAGGTGAAAGAATGATCAGACCAAGAACTTGTTGAGCTGGAAATACTTCAGGGCATTCCTGGGTGATTAAAATCCACTAAAATCAAAACTCTACTTAGTGCTCATCTTGATGTTAAGCTACGAGATGGTAGCTGTTTCTGCTGTTTGGAATACGTTGACACAAGATACAGACACTGCAGCAGAACTGTAATGGTTATTGAAGACTATTTCAACATTGGCTTTTCCCCATGTTTGTGGTGGATTCTAGAAATCACTTCAAATACTGTCAGTAGCAAATGAGGAAGGTGCATGTGGCCCCGAGTTTTTCCTGAATACAAGTCCATGTGTATAGTTTGTGAACCCCCAACCATCTGATCACTAGTACAAGTCTGTGACTGCCTGTATGATTTTGCCCAGGGAGGACAAAGCCTTCTCTCTATGGTAGTGGCTTGGGCTGTATCCTGTTCTAGAATGCGATTTCTTGTTTAACCCAGTGAGAATCTCAATAGAACAACAGATTAGTGGGCCAGATGACAGGGCTATGGCCACTTAGTTTAGATCAGTTTCTAGGACACAGAGCATGCCCTGCCCACTTCAGAATGGCCTGCCATGCTTCACAAATGTGTCTTCTGAGATGGACTCAGACTCTGAGCGTCCTGAAACAGGCACTGAGAGTGTACACCACACGCTCCCCACCCCCAACCAGTTCACATCCTTTCTGGCGTGGAAAGCCCTGAGTGAAGGCGATTTCCTTTGTTTTCCAAAGCAGCATGTGCCTGGATTCCAGCAGTGCTTCGGAACAAAGGCCACACATGTCACGGTGCTCTCAACTCATAGGGGCTTTTCAAGGGTCGGAAAAGAGGCCAGTTTGGTTTGCTGACAGCATACGAGGAATCACTGGAAGGATGGGGCAGTGTAAGAAATACTGTAAGGATCGGATCAGTGAGGTGAGAGAATAGAGCATCGAGGAGCGTATCTGTATATCAGGTGAAAACTGTTGTGAGCGCTGGGTTGAGTCAACTCTATTATTGGTTTTTTTCTGGTGTGTGATCATCCTTTACCCAAGGAGAAGAGAACCCTTTAGTGCACACAATGGAGAAGAAAAATTTTCCAACAGACTGTTATCAGAATTTAGGTAGATTGGATATCTACTACGTAAGATTTCAATTTGTTATCAAAGTTATATACACATGACAACTCTTAAAGACTAGCTAAGAGTTTAAGCACTATTTGTTGACTTGCCTTTGAAGATAAATATTAGAGTAACAAAATGATTTTCAAATGTTCTTAAATCTCAGCCTGAATATGCCAACATTTGCTTTTGGTACATTCCACCAAGCCTCAGAGAGATGGAAGAAGGACCGGAATTCTGGGCAAAACTTAATTTGGTGAGTAGCAAGTAAATCTTTTTCTTATGAAAAGGATTCATTGTCCATTGTCTATTGATCCTATAAACAAGTCTATGCTTGCTAGTGCCTCTTGAAGATTTCCAGGTAGCTCCTACTGTGTTAAAAACCAGTGACATGGCAAACACTTGTTGACACCGTTTACCCTTAGCAAATGAACACGTTGACACATGTGCAAATTCAAAACAATTGTATGGTCTGCAAGATAGTTGTAGAGTTGAATAGAAGTTTTGATGCACAGTGCACTTGAGAAAGTATGATCTGGAAATAGGACATAAGGTTACAGTTGTATGCTGAATGGCTGTGTATTTCAGCTCTACTATTGTTCCCCTGTGACTGTTGTGTCATCTTGCCTGGAAATAGTGGTAAAAATCTGAATCTGGCACTCTGTGCTCTTCAACAACAAAGGCCCTGTGTCTTATACCCAAAGGACTTCCATGAAGAAAAGGGAAAGAGAAGCCAACAATGGGTTTCACCTGATAACCAGATGTGTTTGCGTGCAGCTGTTGAAAGCTGACAATTCAGAATGAGAGTCCTAGCACTTGCTTGTGTCTCATCCACACCTTGCCTAGTGTGCCCTGCCCATCTAAATGCTGCCCACGAGTTGGATTCCCTAGAACTATGAAATCTCCTGCATCCACCCCACGTCTCCCACTGCCCTGCAGGAAAGGGAGTCTGCAGGGCCTCCTTTGGGGATTATGTGGCCTTGGTGCATAGCATGAGAGTGTGATAGATTGGCACCATCCAAGTTAGACTTCTTCCTCACCTTGTAGCTTGCCTCTCAAGGTAAGTGCAGTTGACTCCGTGACCCTGGGGACAAAAGCTCTGGCTGCAAACCCCTCTCTCCTCTAAGTGAGAAAAGCAATGATTGTTTGAGCAGATTTTATACTGTAGAAAAGCACCTGTTCAGGGAAGTAATGAGTAAAGAGACAGTCACAAGGTAATTAGCAAGTGCTTACACGGAAAGACTAAACCTGCTTGCAGAGAAAGCAAAGAGAAAAGATTCCCACCCCATTGTGTGACACTAGAGAGAGCTTTGAACAATAAGCAGATGCCAGTCAGGAACAATTGTGAGATATCAGAAGTAGCTTGGAGACTCAGAGCTTCGGGAGAGGAGGGGGTGATTCAAAGCAGGGGTGCAAAGGGCAGTAATGGAGCTGAGAGCAGCAGTAGAGTCCTGGGGCCTTGCCTCCCATGGCAGAGACCTTGGAATTGTGGCTGTAGACTTACCCTGAGAAAGAGGACTTTGCATGACTGGTAAGCCGGGGCTACCTGTGTGTCTTACCCGGCATCAGGTCCTTTTACTTTCAGGTCACTTTTTGATTTTTTTGTTGCTCCTTAAAGCTCCTATACTGTAGAATAAAGATGACCATTATGTAAAAATTCTTCCTGTTTTCAAACCTGAGAGCAGGTAGCCAAGATGGGGCTCAATGGATGGTGTTATTGAGCCTGCATAAGCCCCTTCATTACCCATTTCAGGCAGTTAACACAGTCCTTGGGTTTGTCTTGTATTTTTATCGCACATTGCACACAGGAAAGTGCTTAAGAACACATCTGAGATGGTATGTAAAACACACACACACACACACACACAGACCTGGACAGTGTGAGAAGTTAGTCATTTAGTGGTGAGGTTTAGAGGAAGATTTTTTACCTTGATGGGACCCAACGGACACTTTTTGATCAGATGAGGAGAGAAAATCTTCACTCCGGGAAAGATACGGCTCCCACTTTTGTCCCTCAGTTAAAATCTCTTTCTGATTGCTCAGAAATGAAAGCAAGAATAAGGTGTTTGTGTCTTGCTGACTCGATGGTGTTGCACATGGATCGGGATAACTAGGTAGTGTAGTCTCTTTGTTTCAGAATATCTTGACTCATCCTCCCTTTATTTCCTATCCTCAGAAAATTTGAAACTAAAGAAGAATGGGTAAGCTAAAACAAAAATATTAAAAATACTATAAAATGTTCATATTAACGGGAGGTTAAACATGATTTGAGACATTCTCTTTAGTCCCCAGTATTTGCTACTATTAATTCTCTTACGTTTAATATTTGGGCATCTCCATCTCTTCAAACTGGAAATGTATTTCTGACACTTGGAACCACGGTTCCTCTGCCTGGTCCGGGATTACACCATATTAATTGTTGCAGTTGCTTCTTGTGAAAATGCGCGATGAAGACAAATTGTCGTTGGTCCTCGGGTTCTCGGTTTCTCATTTTTCTTCTTGCTCTGTGTGGGCGTGTGCGTGAATTTGGCAAGGGGGGAGGGAGGCATACATATCTATTGTTGATATCTGTGGTTTTATGCTTGCTGTACTGTGAGAATGCAAGTGTAAGATTTATAAGCTGGAGTTTACTTAAAGCCCACTTGAAATTTATTTCCGGGTTTATCTTGGATGGAGAATCACAAACAGATAAATAAGCCGAGTGTGGCTCTGCCCCTCCGATGCACACGAGTGTCAGGCTGAGCTGTCAGATTTCAGAGTCAATGGTGTGATAAGTCTTCCTCTTGGCAGCAGAAGGGAATAGACTTTTTGGTAATGAATCTGAGAGCGTGAGTGGATAAGCGCCTCTGTGGCTTGCCATGTGTGTGCACGGGTGCAAGACTGTTTTAGAGAACACAATCACTCTGCAGTAACAACACTCAGGTACTGTAATCAACCACCAAGTCCCAGTGACTTCTCTTTTGAAGATGTCCTCCATAAAATGCTCTTCTTTCGAGTCTTTCAGGTGTTACGGTACCTAGGTTTTCATTACTTTCCTGTCTAGATGGTGGTTGTCTCTCTCCTGGTCTCTCTGCCTCCTGCCATCTCCTTTTCCATCTCAGTTCCTTTGTTCTTGGCACAGTGCTACCTCTGACTCTGCTTTATCATCACAGCCCTGCCCGAAAACTCTTTTTTGACAGCAGCAGTTCTCAGCCCCCGCAGATGGAAGGGCCACTTTTCATTGTAAATATCCTCAATGTTCCCTCTCCTTTCCTAAACTGAAGCCAATAAACAGTGCTACCTCCTGCACGCACAGTAAAAGGCAATATAAGAGCTTACATGTAACATGGTAACATGAAGAAGAAATTAGCTTATATCAAAATATTTGTTGCATTCTAGAAATGCTAGTTAGGGGTAAGGACGTGACATGACGCTTGTGAACGGTCTGAGAAACACAGGGAATGTGGGCCAGGATCACAGATGAAACTATGCAGGTGACGTTGATACACATAGCAGGAATGGTGTGGTGTTGGGGACGTCATTCTCACAAATGGTGCACAGCTCTCGGGGAAGCGCTGAAGAAAGCATTCCTTCTCTTGATTTCCCTGGTTGTCAAGAAACATGTTAAGAACTAGGTGATGAGTAATCTTCATTAATCAAATTGGCAAATTAAGTTTTCTTTTTTAAAAGTTCATTGTATTTATTTGAAGGGCACATTTACAGAGAGAGAGAGAGAGAGAGAGAGAGAGAGAGAGAGAGAGAGATCTTCCATCTGCTGGTTCACTCCCCAGATGACTGCAATGGCCAGTGCTGGGCCAGATTAAAGCCAGAAGCTTTTTCTGGGTCTCCCACATGGGTGAAGGATTCGAAGCACGTGGGCCAACTTCCACCACTTTCCCAGGCCATTAGCAGGGAGCTAGATTGGAAGTGGAGCAGCCAGAACTCAAACCAGCACCCATATAGGATGCTGGCATCACAGGCTGTGTCTTTACCTGCTGTGCCACAGTGCCGGTCCCAGATTAATATAGTTTTAATGTTGACGTCAGGTGTTGGTGAGAGTATCAGCAGATTTCAATCAGTTAGTTACTTGTGGACTCATGCCTTTGTACTATTTTTCGGAAGAGCAACTTTATAAAATGTACCAACTACCTCAGGTTTGCAAAGATTTTCTTCTAGAAATTTCACTTCTAGAAATGTATACTTTTGAAATAGTTACTCATTATATATAGAGAAAAACTACTTATTATATTCATAGCTTTTATCTAAACTACCAAAAATTAAAAAAAAAAAACTAAATATTTACCTACAGGAAATTGGTTAAATTTTATTATACAATTTATAGTGTCTACATAATTAAAATCTGTTCCAAAATTATATATTCAGAATACTTTCAAGGATAAAAGTTATTTAACAGCTATCATTGTATAATTTTGAAAAATTATATATTTATAGATACATAAATTCTGTTTTTAAAGATTTATTTATTTGAATGTCAGAGTTACAGAGGGAGAAGGGAGGAGGGGGGAGAGAGAGAGAGAGATAGAGAGAGATCAATCATCCATCTGCTGGTTCATTCCTCAAATGGCCATAATGGCCAGGGCTGGGCCAGGCTGAAGCCAGGATCCAGGAGCTTCTTCCAAGTCCCCCACATGGATTCAGGGGCCCACGGACTTGGGCCATCTTCCACTGCTTTCCTAGGTGCATTATCGGGGAGCTGGATTGAAGTGGACCAGCCTGGACTCAAATCAGTGCCCATATGGGATGCCAGCACTGCAGGTGGTGGCTTAATCTGCTACGCCACAGTGCTGGTCCCCAGTATACACATTTAAAACCACACAAAGGAACATTTCAAGTGTAATTTTAAGTTATTAGATGTTCTAGTCTTTTCATCTCATGCCAGAGGGAAGTTTCCTTTGGAGATACAGATTATGTGATATTCAGTCAATTCACCTGCAAACCTTTTTAATCTCCATGGTGTTCTCAGATCCAGTATATAATTTGTCCTCCCTCTCACTGCTCTCTCTGTCCTTATTAAAATACAACCTATGTACACAGGGCTGAGTTCAGAGGTCTCTCACGGTGGGTCTGATGGCTCCTAGTGAGAGCCCCCACAGCCTTCCTCGGGCTCCCGAGAGCTACCAGCATGGGGGTAGGAGACCCTTTGCTCTCGGGAGCAACTGCCTGAAGTCAGTGTATCCCTGTTAGTTTCTTCTGAAGCTGCTCTGCTGGGACCAGATACTGAGGAGGAGGAAGTGAGTCTAGAAGGAAGACAAACTGCGAGACGTGTGAGACCCCTGGATGTAACGGGAAATTCCATTCATTTGTGTTGCCTCAACATCACTCAGCGTTCTGATGCAGATTTCCTATTTTGCCAACATTTCATAAATAATGTTACATTACACCAGCAAAATGTATTTTCTTTTTTTAAAGATTTTATTTATTTGAGAGCTAGAGTTACTGATAGAGAGAAGGAGACACAGAGACAACGGCCAGAGCTGAGCCTATCCAAAGCCAAGACAGGAGCCTCTTCCGAGTCTCCCATGCTGGTGCAGGGGCCCAAGCACTTGGGCCATCCTCGGCTGCTTTCCTAGGCCATAGCAGAGAGCTATATTTGAAGAGGAGCAGCCAGGAATCGAACTGGCGCCCACATGGGATGCCAGTGCTTCAGTCAGAAGCTTAGCCTGCTCGGCCAAAGCACAGGCCCTGAAATTTACATTCTTAAAAGAAACTTACAAGCTGTCTTTTTGTGTGGTCATTTCAACTGTTTTGTTGTTGTTGTTTGTATTTTTATTTGCTGGCCTGTAGATTTGTGGCTAATGTTAGTCATGTTTAACTGGCTCCTTTCTCTTCAATAGTAGAAGGAGAATAAATCTTGGACCTACTCGATGGGCTGGTTGTCTTATTGCATATTTGGTGCTAAAACGTCTATGATATCCCAGATATCTTTAGAGAGAATTTGGTATTCTCCCTGCCAGATGACTGATGAACAACAGCATTTGAAGAAGAGGCTGTCAGCAGGGTGGGGTGGGGTATGTTTCTGTGTGGGGCTCACAGGCAGGCCACGTCCTGGAAATTTAAACTGCACTTCCATGTGCCTTGCCGTGTCCCGTTTATTTCCCGAATGTTCTTCATTCACATCTAATATCTGGACTCATTTATTTGTATACAGTGTTTGCAGATTTCTTTGGTGTGTGTTTATGTGTGTGTGAGAATTCCTGAATTTTTGGAGTTTCTTTTTGAAAAGCAATTAGAGAGAGAGAGAGAGAGAGAGAGAGAGAGATCTTCCATCTGCTGGTTCACTCCCCAGATGGCTGCAATGGCCAGAGCTGGGACAGGTTGAAGTCAGGAGCCTGGAACTCCATCTGTGTCTCCTATGTGGGTGGCAAGGCCTCAAGCACTTGGTCCATCTTCTGCTGTTTTCCCAGGTGCCTTAGCAGGGAGCTGAAGTAGCAGACAGGCAGCTGGACCCTGACGTGGGATGCTGACATCACCAGCATCAAGCCACCACGCCACAACTCTGGACTCTTCATTTATTTTTGAAAATTCTGATTCTGATTTTCTTTGGATCATCATTTGTGACATTGGTATAACCAATCACTGATCACTGGATTATGAAGTCAAAACATTTGTTTCTTCAAAACAGTAGAAGTTCAGGTTTTTTACATTTTGAAGATGTTCTTGTTTTAACCTTGTTGTATACAGGTTATAATGCGGCTGGTGCTGCGGCTCACTAGGCTAATCCTCAGCCTGCAGCGCCAGCACCCCGGGTTCTAGTCCCAGTCGGGGCTCCAGATTCTGTCCAGGTCGCTCCTCTTCCAGTCCAGCTCTCTGCTGTGGCCCGGGAGTGCAGTGAAGGATGGCCCAAGTCCTTTGGCCCTGCACCTGCATGGGAGACCAGGAGAAGCACCTGGCTCCTGGCTTCAGATCAGCGCGGTGCGCCGGTCGCAGCGGCCATTGGAGGGTGAACCAACGGAAAAGGAAGACCTTTCTCTCTGTCTCTCTCTCTCACTGTCCACTCTGCCTGTCAAAAAAAAAAGTTATAATATATACTTCAGAAGTCCCATTGTCTTGTGGATAACACTCATTCTCAACCTACGCTTTCTTTAAAGTTGATATTTAAGGGACATCCAATATAGAAGTGCCTTTTAAGTGAAGTGTTTCTAAGAGTGGCTCTACAGACCCCTCTTGTTCTGGTAGTGGCTGGGTTGTAGATTTCAAAAATGTTTCAGCTAATGAATTGCCTATGTTTAATAGATGTTCCATGCTCCTTTCTCATGTTTCCAAAGACGAAAGATTAAATGCTGTTTTGTTCAACATTCTCTCAGGTAGAGATATTATGCACAATTGATCCGACATCATAGTTTAATCAGCTCTGTTCAGGAGTTACTCCGCAGTTGAAGGTCAAGGAGCCTCTTAGGCCCCCCGGTGTGAGTGTGGGGAAGTCGGCTGGGGGAGTGAGGTGTCTCTTTGTCCGAGGGACAGGAGACACTCTGAATGTTGTCTGGCTTTTTCTATATTTGTCCATGGGACCTGGCCTTCGGGAGTTTCATTTACAGCTGTTTCCTAAACTCACCAGTCCTTGGTCCTTGATTGCCTGTTACGGGGCACAAGGCCCCTCCTTGTGCAGCTCCTTGGGTTGAGGATGTGTCCCTCCTCAGACTTGTGTCTCCATGCAGCCCGTCTGTGGTCAACACATGGCCCACCAGGAACTCTAAGGGATGCCCGAGCTCTGTGTCATCTACGAGACAGAGACCGCTCATCATGCCATACTGTCATTTCTTAAGGACTGCAGCCTTATGGCAAAGCAAAACTAAGATACACAGATGTATTTTGTTCCCGTGGCTTTTCCTTTCTCCAACCCAAGCACAAGACGGGCCCCTGGGGCTCCATGCCTCTCCTAAGGATTCGAGTGGCCTGAGGATGTGTCTCTTCGTATACTTTCCAAAAACCTCGGCTGCCCCATGATGGGACCGTAGAGGGAGCCAAGACAGGCACAGGGGAGACAGCAGAAATTTCCTCAGACCAAAGGAGGGTTGCAGGAGGCAAGAATTCCACAGGTTGGGATCACCCTTAGCTGTCCTACTTTGGGTACCTAAGGAAGTATCCATGTGTGTGTGTGTGTGTGTGCGAGCTACAGATGTCAGAACTTCTGCTTGTATCCTAACTGGTAAGGACCCAAAAGACAGTCATAGCACGCCAGGAAATCACGTTAACTCTGATCATGTTTCACTGGCAAGGAGGATGGACCAGTGAGCTAATGGTCAGCGCAGGCTAAGACCCCCACAACCTCTGCAGCACCGTTTGGAGCTGTGGGAAACTAATCAGGACTGAGCTTGACTCTCTGCTTGCCCTGGTAGGCCAGTAGCTTGAGGTCGCATTTAATTTTATTTAAAGGAAGTAGAGTACTGTGACATTTCTTGCACACCTGAGTTTATGGAGCAAAATTCATACCCACAACACACCATTAAGGAAATTGCTCTGGACTCAATACAGTATTTATTGTTGCGAAATAAAGAATGGACCCATGTCGAAAAAGAAGGCTTTTTTTTTTTTTTTTTTCTCAAATACTGTCTTTGCAGCTCTTTTCCCAGTTCCAAACCTGCCCCCTGGTGGCACGTTTGCTCATTTTCTTTGTAGCGTGGAAAGAACGCGCTCAATGCTGCCTGAACACAGTGAGGATGTTAAGCAATCAGGCATCAGCGGTGTCAGAGACGCTTGGTTCTGCCTGACCAACAGCCGCTCACCTGAATAGGGAGCGCTCAGCGGATCAAGCCGGTTCTTCGTTCACACACATTCCTCTTTCCCTGTCTTCCACCTTCTCCTGTCTTCCCCTGCTTTCTTCTCTCACTTCCTCTCCTTCTTAGAGTTGCGTTCTTTTTTCTTCTAATACAACGCTCCCCTCACTGGATCAACAGGTACAGACTTTGACAAAGGAAACAATTCCATGGGTTTCTCCTTCTCCATTCCCTTGGGTTAAGCTCCTAAAAAGAGAAGCATCCAGTGTCCTACCCTGTATAATAGTGTGTGCCGCGATCTATGATACCATTCCCACGGTTTAGGGTGTCCAGCTTGTCTCGGATTTTGCCATCGTAAACAACACCAAATGACCACTGCAAGCAAGTCCAGATGAATTATTTATGCTTACACCTGCTTTGGGTTTCATTACTTCCCAAAGAGAAATTGCTCAAAATGTTCATATCTGCTGTGAAAATCAGTGTGATTTTGAGCCTGGTGATGGCTGGATACTACTACTCACTTGGGGGAAGTTTGTATCTACTTTCAAGCCTAGCAGTGGGGAGTGAGCACACAGGTTCTGTCTAACTCTGGTGACAAGGAGGTTGCCAGCAACCATGGCGGTGGAGCAGTGGGAGTTCCTTAGAAAGATAAAACAAAATCCTATCTCAAATTTGCTTTACTTTATGTCGTCGGTGAATAGTGTTCTCTTTCTCTTATTTACTGATGGTACTTCTCCATGTATTCACCTCTTAAAAGTTTTACCTATTTAAATTTTGAGATATGGTATTCTTATAAATTTCAATGAGGATCTATATGGTTTGGGTTTTAAACCTTTCTTTGCCACATGGAATGCAAATGCTGCCCTCGGTAGAATGTCCTTTTCATTTTAGTCTTGCTGTTTTCTTCATTGTACCCAAGACTTAAATTTTTTATGTATTCAAATCTGTCAGTCTTTTCCTTCATGATTTATTCCACTGCTTCAAAGCTGGAGTTACTGTTCTTTCACAAATCTAATAAATATTCCATTCCATCTCCTGCTGATTCTTCTGTCATTCAATTCTTCATATTTAACTCCTTAATTCATGTGCAGGTTGTGTTTGTGTACTGTGTAAAATAAGAACCTATCCTGGTTATTGCCCCAAATTATTTACCAGTTATTCATACTTGATTTATTAAATATTTCTTCCTAACATTTTTATTATGGGAAGCTTGGTTTATCGTGTGTTATATATTTTTTTCCCAAACACTTTATTCTATTTCTGGGTTCTCCAATCTGTTCCATTGATCTGTATTTCTGTTTTTTGTGCCAGGAACTGAGGGATTTCAGGGGTGTTACTTTATAATGGGTTCTCAAGTATGCTAACACTCTACCCTATTGGCTGTTTTATAAATAGCATTCTTTAGTATTGGATATGTTTTTTAAGCTTCATTAATTTACTTAAAAGGCAGAGAGCAGAATGAGGGAGAGTCAGAGAGAGATTTTCCATCTGCTGACTCACTCTTCAAATGGCCACAAGACATAACTGGGCCAGGCCAAAGCCAGGAGTCAGGAACTCCATCCTAGTGTCCCGTGTGAGTGACAGGGGCCCCCTACTCGGGCCATCATCTGCTGTTTCTCGGGTGCAGAAGGAGGAAGCTGGATGGGAAGCAAGACAGCTGGGACTCAAACCAGCGCTCCCATATGGGATGTGGGCATCACAAACAGCAGCTTAACCTGCTGTGCCACAACACAGAGGCATTTTCAATTTTTTCATAGCTTTAGATCCTTAAGAGACATCTTGGTAGATTTTGCCTGGAGTTTAAATCAGCGGTTCCAGAGTTAACTAAATGATACCCCTGTCACTCATCTGCTGTGTGAGCATGGACAAGATTCTCAAACTTACTTGGCCACCATTTTTCAACACAGGGATAATGAAGAGGACCTACCTCATGGGGTTTTGATGGGGATTAAATGGCATAATCCACAGGGAATGTTCTGTCCCACAGGACATGGCACAGTGGAGAAGCTGGATGGGCCTGCTCTTTGGTCGTCATCCTCCTGATGCCTCATGTTTGCAGCACTCCATGGGTCCTGCCCGTCTTCTTCTTGCTTTCTCTCTGTCGTCCTCTCCAGGGCCTTATGTGCTGTGACTACAGCCATGCCGCAGCACAATGCCGACAGTGCCACTCCCTCACACTCCCCCTTTCTCGTAGGACGATATTCAGGGCCTGCAGGCATCTCATTTCCCTACACCTAACCTGTCTGCTACAAGACCTCTTCCTGCCCCAGAACTCTTCCCACTGAACCCCTTGCAGCGGGCTTCAAGCCAACATTCCACTGCCACCCATCACACACTGTGGCTCCATCCCTTCTCTGTGGCAAGGTCCATCAGCACGTAATGACTGGGTTTCCTCATCCTTCACATTGCATGGTTATCATGTGCTCTGAATTTGCCAAGGTTGGGGTATTCAGCTCATGTAAGCCACCTGATGCAGTGTGAAGGACAGCCTGCAACTTGAAGAGCCCATTGCAGAGTAGAACTTGGGGCTGCCTATTTTAAGAAATCTCCAGGAATTCAAGAGTAGAGCCTCCTATCAGCTCCAGGCCCCTGGGAGCATGGAGTCATTGTGCAGCAGCAAGGGTTGGTTTGTCCAGGGAGTACTTCCTGACACCTGAGTGCTTGTGTCTTTTCCATACACTCCTTGTAACACATGTGCTTCCCTTGAATTGGCAGTTGCCACAGTAGAGCCACAAGCATAGGGACTTGGAAAGATGGTGGCAGGGTACAGATGAGAGATATCACCCACAGGAGGAAGGAGCACAGGGCCAACGCCTTCTAACTGCCCTGTTGTCTGCAAAGATTCACTCGTATGCATTCAGAATACTGGTGGTGGAAGTGGAGACTGTGGGGCAGTGTGTCACACTGGGGTCAGCCATATTTGAATGCTGGGCCTTCAAGCCCGGCTAAATACAGAGCCCAGTGCAAAATAAAAATTCAAGGCCCTTTGTTTCAAATGTATCCAGAATTTCAGCATCGGGACACTAGAGCGCTAAAGCCACACATGCTCTCTGGAAGGCAGTGTCCTGTGCAACTGCACTGATTGCATATTGCTGAAGCCAGCCCTGGCACTGAGTGTTAGTACAGCTGATTGTTAGTGTTTTTACTACCCGGCATTTTCCTACAGTGTTACATCACATGGTGGCTGCCAATACATGCTTGCTGAGTAAAGGATCCATGAATTAAGGCATGAGCTAATGCTGGTGACTTGTTGTATGCATATAATGGTTTGGTATAGTGGAAACTTAGGACAGGGTGGCTTAGAAAGGGAGGTGTTTGAGGGGAAATGAGCATTTTATTGACTCATCTAATGTAGCCATGGAGGAGACCTCTTCCTATGGCTTGTGAAAATCCAGCAGGATTTGGTATTGTAACTTATCGTCTGCTGTGTTCTGTTGGCCAACTCGTCCTCAGTTCAGAGTTCAGGGGGCAAAAAAGCGTGCAGGTGCAACTTCAGTTGTTTTTAGTTTAGCCTCTTCCTACTGTTTGTCCTCGGCTCTCGCTCTGTGTTATGAACGTGTCCCCCGACTGGGATGTCCTGGGAACGCTGGGGTCTCACTGTATGATAGAGATCCTTCAAATAATGGCATTGCTGGCTGCAGGGGAGCTTGCTCTAGTCCACTGTACAGCACCTATCAGCTCAGAAGGGAGACTGTCTGGGGGCCAGTTGCCCAGGTGCTAGTGAGGGGGACCAGAATATTGTGGCTGGTGAATTCAGTACCCCTCAGGTCTATCATGTGAGTTAACAATGCTTGAGTACAAGATGACCAGAGAGACAGAATTCTTATTTGAATCTGTCCATTCGTCCAAAAAATACACGATGAGCACCTACTATGTGCAGATACTCTTGTAGGTTCCTGGGATGTATCTCTCTTCTCAAGTCATTTCTCTAATAAAATGCTCATCCAAAGACTTGGGAAACTTATAATTGGGGACTGGGGTTTTAAGAAAGATAAGCAAATGTAACTATATCCAGAGATAGCTGTCAGTGATAAACTGTTCATTATGTTAAAATCAATCTAATGAATTACTTGCTAAGAACAAGAATAAAGGAAAATGTAACAACAGTGAATTGCTCTTCTTTGGTTCTTACAAAGGGAAGCTCAGTTTGGTTTTTGGTTTACAATGGATCTGTCCTGCGGTTCCATTTTTCTTTCACGCTTACATTGTAAGTGTCATCTAACAGAAGCATTGCAAAACTGAGCTCTGGCTTCTGGTATAACCTAACACCAGAAGCTGTCAGATCATGTCTTTGAAATTAGCTTTTACTGTCTATTTTCTCATCACTTGAGCACAGAAAATGCTATGGATCTAAATTTTTTCATCATACCTTTATATTTAAGAAAACTAAATTTGAAAACTTTCTTAAGTAAGTTTTCTATTTACCTTTTGTTATGAAGTTGAAATATAAGTCACTCCATTATTAATTCATTAAATACAAATATGAATATATTAAATAGAAACATGGTATTAGTTTATATATATTAAATATATATAACTACATAAATATATTTGTACAACCTATTAGATTAATATGTTCCATACCATTATCCTAAAGCTAATATTGACTATTTTAAATCTTGTTAACCTCATTTAGGAGTTTAAAGTTATATTAATGCTAATGCTCTATGAAATTTTTATTAGAAATATGGTTTCTTTTGCACCATTGAATTTATTTATAGTTATATATTTTCAAATATAGATGACCAAATTCTGTCTCACTTTAAAAAAGATATTTTCAGGTATCATCACAATTCTTCATTGCATAACTTCAATTCTTCTGTTCAAAAACTGACTGAGGCTAATGCAGTGTTCATCATGTTAAAATCAATCTAGAAACCACTTGCTCATATATACATGTGCATTGAATGTTCTACATATACAAGGGGAATTCAAAACCTTTATTGAAAATAGAATTAATAGATAAGTATGTTTCATGCCAAAAGAATTTGAATTCTAACTGTAATTTTTCATAGTACACATTTAACATGATCTTTTTGAAGACCCTTTGTATGCATAGATTTCAATTTTTTGTGCCCAGATTCCATATTCCATGAACTTTTTGAAGTACCCTTGTACAAATATTTATGCACACTCACATAAAGAAAGAATTTTTGATGGAATCTAGGGGGTAGAAAGTCTGCTGAATAAAAAATTTTTTATAAACTTATGAATGTCTTGGTAAATGTTTAATTTCCAAATTTTGAAGGTCAATTTTTTGGACTGTAGGACTCAATTATGCTTCATTTTTTTTTTAAATGTAATGACAATTCAGGAAAACCACACAACAATTTAGAACACAATCTTCCAAGGAACCATATATTGACGTACTGGATAGAAAAGGAAACTTCACATGTATGTATGAGGAGTGTTCAGAAAGTTCACACAGAATATGTACTATGAGAAAAACTAGACCTGGATTTTGAAATTATTTCTACAAAAAAATAAACTTTGAATTTCATTTTCCCATGAACTTTGAAGGGCTCTCGTGTGTCTTCAACCCTCCTTTCTTTCCAAGAAGACTGCCACAAACCACGTCAGCCAGATCCTCTTACCTCTAGCATTGCCACTACCCCAAGCCTCTCTCTCTATACTAATAGGGACCATGTATAAACAGCCCCTAGATCATTTGTTCCACTAATGACTCCTGCCTTCTCTGTAAAACATGAGTTCCCAGACAGGTCAGCCAAGGCCCTTGGGTCACAGACTTTGTCTTCCTGCAGCCACAACTTCCACCTGTCCAGGCCACAAGAACTTCTTTGATATCCCCAATGTTCTCATTCAAGATCTCGGCTCTCTGTGGTACCATAGTTTTAGGTGCTCCATTTCCAGAATCTCACTGCTCCCAAGGCCTCATCTTTCCCCAGTGTTATAGACATATAATGCACACTCACATACATAAACTTCATCTCCGATTTCATGTGAGACACAGCATGTTTACGTGGTATGCTCTGTCAATATTGTCCTTAACAATGTCCATTGTAGGTTTGACCCTAGTGGGCAGTGGTGCCAGGAGGAGGGAGTGCTTTATTGTAGAACCATGTAGAAACATATTCATACGATTTTTTAGCTCCCTGCTAGACCAGTGGAGTCATTTTCTCTCTGTCCACTCTCTCGCACACTGACAACTCTAAGCATTACATTTCTGTCCACTATTGATGACCATGGTCTGTTAAATCTTGTTATTTTCAACTGAATAAAGCTTGGGCTTGACTCCAAGTCTTTCTGGATAAAGAACAGGTCAGAAAGGGAGACTTGCTCAATTTTCATTTGTATCAAAATAAAAACAAAAATAACTTAGTGAGTGCACAAGCTAAAATACACCATGTAGTGAAAATAAAAGTATGAAACCCCAGGTTCTGCAGTTAATGAGTTGTGAAAATGTGTGTGTATGTGCTGACCCTCAGCCACTTGCTTTGTCAATAAACCCCGTATATATGCCATAAATTCGTTGTTCATGCCTAGAATTCACTAAATAAATATTCTTTGAGTCTGTTTTAATGCAGCAGCTTGGAAAGAAACTGTGATGGGCTTTAGCTGTCTTCCCCTTGGAGGCTT
This sequence comes from Lepus europaeus, assembly GCF_033115175.1. NCBI lineage: Eukaryota > Metazoa > Chordata > Mammalia > Lagomorpha > Leporidae > Lepus > Lepus europaeus. The sequence goes on from NW_026909129.1 coordinate 123,450, forward strand.
TGTTCAAAATTCTCATTTCTTTCTGAGAGAGAACATCTCTCAATAATGTACAAGGTGACAGAAATTCAGCTGGATTTAGGAGGAAGCTGCAGTGTTAGTAAGTAAGTAAATAAAGCACACAATACAAGACTGACATGCAGCAGCTCTTCAGAGGGCCTTTGTTAAATGCCCCTATGAGAAATGGTGGTGCTATATCCTTTTCATATAGAGAAAAAAATCTGGTTGCAAAGTGTTTTATGGGCTACACTCTGTGTGGTAAATTTGAATCCCTGTTTAGCCAGTTTGAGTTGGTATTGCTTATATTTGTATTAGCTATTGAGTTTTTAATAAGACAGTTCAGGGCATCAGTGCTTCATGTTAACCAATTTGGGAATGGTTGTGTCTCCCTGTGGCTTCTCTCCCTGACCAGATGTGTACCTTTTATCAGTATACGTGAGACTCCACCTTCTGTCCATTGCCTCCTTGCTCTCAATTTTTAAATAAACATGGATCGTAAAATTTTTTGAAATTAGAGAATAAATTCAGTGAAAAGTTACATTACCAAAGCCATACTTTGCTATACAAAAAAAGATTCCAAATAGTATTCCTGTCACTTGGAAGTGATAGTAATCAAAATAACTGTATCTGAGACCTAACTGTTTCTACTGCAATGTCGTTTTGTTTGGTGCGAAGAGGAATGTTTATTGCTGAGATTTTATGTAAAGATGGCCTGGAAGATGGTCAAGAAAGAAAAAAGAAAGAGGAGACAGAGTGTGACTTTGAAGAAGATGTTGCCAGATGTGGTTTTTGAAGTTCTGTCCAAGAGCTATTAGAAGGAATGCCAGCAGAAGACAGTGTGTTGGTTGGTAGCTGGACTCAGTGGCTATGACTTAGGAAAAGTTGCAGGCTGGGGATAGACTTGGGCGCTTTCCACAAAGTGATGCAAGTCCTTGAAAATGATACTTAGAGGCTTACTGAAGAGAAGCAGAATTCTTGAGTAACATCTGTGGATAAGGCACGGAAAGTTGAGGTGTGTGCAGCAGCTGGGGCACTGGCTGTGTATATTACTGTGGAAATGAAGCCGATGGCAGGAGGAAGAAAGCAGGGAACGGAAGGGGGTGCACAGGAGGGGAACTTCTGGAGAATGTGCTTTCTCTTTCTGGTACGTCCAATCTTCTTTGAAACAAGGAATTCCTTTTATTATCTTCCCAGAATCATGACTTACTGCCACAGTAATACTGTGAAGCAATGTCATGGAGGTGTGGCAATGAAACATAGTAAGCATTTATTTTTCATGCACCTGCAGAGAAAGGGGACCTGTGGGGTGGTAGGTTTGGGCTGGACTCAGCAGGGGTGGCTCTGCTCCATGGGTCTCTTAACCTCTACCTTGCAGCAATGGAGTCCCTGATGCTTGTTCTTACCACGGTGACAGAGGCACGAGAGCACAAGCCGTGTCAGGGGTCTGCGTCACATCTGCTGACATCTGAGTGGCCAAAGCAAATCACTTAATGGAGCCCAACATTAAAAGATATAGATTTTGCCCCACTCCAGTGTTAGCCACATCTGGCCACATGGATAAACCCAGTATCAAAGGAGCAAGGAAATATATTACTCCCCTGGAAGTAATGATGTGAGGGTAAATATTTCTGGACAGTAATTAATCTACCGTGAAGATGGTCACTTTTAAAACCAGCAATTTAGGCATAATTTAACAAGATATAGATTATGGAGTAATAAAAGAGAAATCAGACTGTAGTCCACCGAAGAGTTGCTTTGGGATCCTGACTCAGTTTGATTGAACAAATGCTTTGTGCTCAGTACTGCGCCAAGTGTAATGAAGACAATGAAAGATGGAAGTGATGGAAGTGGCTGTCATTCAAACTTCAACCTGAGGAAAAGATAAATTCCTCTGAAAACTATTAACATATCAAGGCAGGTGTGTCGAGAATTATCAGCAAGGTGTTACAGGCACAGGAAGGAGGGAAGAGTGCCTCTTCTGAGTGACTAGAGTTCAAGTGCAGAATATTCTTGACTCGAGCTAATCTAGGAAGAAAGGGTGTTACAGAGCATTGAAGACTTACATAATCATTATGAGGGTTAAAGAAATAGGATGTCTCAATCATGCCCAGAACTGGGTGGCCCAGAGGCCAATACCCCTGCCCCGTCGGAACTGAGCTGTGAATCTACCACAGGAGACCAGCACAAGAGCCAGCCTCCTCCACCATGATCCGCACCGGAAACAATGGATGTACATCATTACCCCTGTTCTTCCACTCACCTCAGTTCTGAAATGATGGCTTATTGCAAGTGCACCTGGTTAACTAACTTTTTTCTATTTTTTAAAAATTTTTATTGACAAACAGTAATTGTACATTTCTATGGGGTACAATGTAATATTTTGATACATGCCTACATTTTAATAATCATATTAGGATAATTAGCATCCATCGCTTCATATATTCAGTGTTTCCTTGCAGTGTGTATATTCAGAAGTCTTTCTTCTAGCTATTTAGACAAGTACAGTATGTTATTTTTAACTATTATTACCCTACTGTGCAATAGAACACCAACAATCTTGTTCTTACAGTAAGGGAAAAATACTTTTTAATTCAATAAGAGTAAGCCTTTCTGAGATTTGACATAAATATAAATATAATATAAATATATAAACAAATATAAATATATATAAATAAATATATAATATATATATTGAGGGAGTTAACTCTGGAGAAGAACCCAAGAATAGTGCATCTTTTGCAAACACTTAGACATTACTATAGCTTATGATACATAGATCAATCTCCTTAGCTGCAAGGGAGTTTTAGAAATGTACAAGGTTCTGCAGCACAGGACTGGTCTGTAGGAGGAAGCTCAGTAGATACTGAATCGGTTCCTACGGTTTTCTACTGGAAATTCGGGGAAGAGTGACATTTGTACCAGATCTTAGAAAGCGTGGACTTAGGACAAGGATGGCACAAGATCCTGTTTACTAAAGGTGCTTTACAAATTGTAACACAGCAAGCAAAAACAAAGAAGGCTTGCTTTATGGAAATGCAATGGAATGGGGTTTCCTTAAGCACCCTTGTCTCAGTCTCAAGAACCCAGGAAGTTTTAACTCTACATGCACCAGATCTGTGTGTTCATCGAAAGCCTCCTTTTTTCATAGCACGTTTTGAGCATTTACCATAGTGTCTTACACCAGGCTAACCCTATTGCATATATGATGGAATTCCTTATAACTCCTTTAGTTCCCTTAACCATCCTCTATGAAGTAGAGTGTTGCTGTCCTCACAGAGGATAAGTTACTTGGCCAGCTTCTCACGTTAGTTAGGCAAGTAGACAGTGGCAGTCAGTCTGACCCTAAAGTCGTCAAGCACAGTCACTGTGGTTCCTGGTGAGGAAATGGGGAAGGGAGGGAAAAACAAGGAAGGTAGCATGGAGCCAGGGTGGGAAATGGAGGGCTGATGGAAGGCAGAACTGCAAGAGGCTGCAGAGAGAGACCTGGAGCAAGACCGTCAGGTAAGAAGAGGCTCCTTCTAAGATCTCAGCGTTCCCCCACACCTTGCCAGTGACAGAGATTCACCGAGAGATGAAAACACCTGGTTCGGGCAACCATTTCTATAATCAGCACGTGGCAGGTGGCAGCACATTGTACAAGCATTTGTTTCAAAGGCCAGGAATGGTGGGTGGACCCAAGGCTTGAGGTCAAGTTTTTGGGTGTTATCCAGACTTGTTTGTTCTTGCCAACAACTAGTTCTGAGACTTTTGGGGGCGAGTTACTGCATCTTGCCAAAGCGCACCTGTAAAGTGGGATTTAGCTGGTTCATGGAATTGTTGATGACAGATTCGAGACAGTGAACACCCTAATGCTCAATATATAATTAAATGCTGCATTCATTGTAGCTGGGTAACCTTCCTGCCCATCTCAATTTCAGGTGTTTTTCTTGAATTTTGCTGACTTGCTGATGGTCTAAGCAGTTTTCCTGCTGGTGTATGTTAAGAAATAAGAGGAGTGTCTAGAGACCCGGAATATACACTCTAAAAAGAGAAACCCTGAAGCAAGGGTGGGGAAACATTTTGTAGTTTTCGAGCTCCTTCAAGTTTTGGTAACTTTGTGAATCTAATGGGCTAGTCATGAGAAAGTTCGGAGGACTGGAGTTCTAGATCCTCCTCCTGCACTTCTTCATACCCCGTGGGAGGGATTTGGCCCTGGAACAGAGACAAAAGGCAGACATAAGGCAGAAATGCACTAACCCAAGGCTCTGTGATGACCCTCAGAATGTTCACTGATGCATTCGCTAGCCTTGGCTGTACGTGGCCAGCGTTCTGTGAGCTAGGGTGTGCTTGCTCATAAGAAAGACTTTGATGGGTTACCCTTTCATCTCCTTTTTAATTCACTTTCCACTTTCCATGTAAATTTTCCTGGACATTTATGCCTTTTATAGGCTTCTGATGATCTAGCCTCTGATCTATCCCCTTTTCCATTTTTGCTAACTAATACTTTCCTGCTTTCTTGTATCAGCTGATTTTTAAATGTCAGGCTGGGTAGGTGGATTTCAAAAGCTATATTTAAAAGGAGACCTGCCTGCATATTTGGCTTTTTATTAGGATGGCATACTTAAAGAGAGATTTGATAGGGTTCAGGAAGCCATTTTTTATTTTCTTTTTAGATCGCATCTTGGAAACAGAGGTACAGCTGTTCACAAATGCTTCTGTGAATTACGGGCAGTGTTTCTGCTGAGATCAGAAGCTCATAGCCTGAGTACCGAGTGCAGCCAGCAGTTATGGATAAACCCACCCTGGACATGCTGAAGGAAACACAAAGGGAAAGCGGAAACTTGATAGGGTCAGCGTGCGTCATTGGCTCTCAAACCCACACATTTTCTTCCCAAGATTCCCCCCCTTCCTGAACATGTTCCTAATGTTGTGGGAAAATTGGTGAGGTGAGTCTAGGTTGGTGTCCTGGTGTCAATGAAAATTTACGAGACTGGACACAATAGTAATAAGAGAAGCAAAGTTTTATTTGAGTCAAAGATAGAGAAGCTCTGAGCAAATGATAGGGCTGGTAGAGAGAGAGACCAAGCCACTGAGGTCTAGAGGTATTTATTTACCTTTAACACATCTTCAAAGAACAAATGTAGTGATTGTACTTTAGCTATTGTGAAAGCAGGGCCAGTCTTCATGGTGCCTTTTCCAACTTGTTTTTCTCAAAACCTAAATCTTCTACATTGGTAAATACTTGTTAGAATGAGCTTTTGTCCTGGTTTGTTTATTGTGTAAGTGCAGGCAGGGAGCTATGGGATGGAGTTAGTCTGGCCTGCTTCTAGTCCCAGACACCCTCACCAAGGACTTTAAGCTACCCTGCTCTTAGTTAGCTGTTGCTTCCTAACAAGCCTTCTCCAAAGTCGGTGGTTCACAAATGCTCTTGTCACGCCTCATGAGCCTACAGATCATCTGTGTAGCTCTACTGTCTTGGCTGCTCGCTCTTACACCTGCCGTCAGCTATGGGTCAGGCAGCTCTGCCAATCATGGCTGTGCCCGCCTCTGTAGGTTGGACTAGGATGGCCTCAGCAGAGTCAGGTGAGTTCTCTACATGATCTTTAATCCTCTACCAGGTTAATCTAGGCTTGTTCTCTCAGCAATGGTAGGGTTCCAAGAGAGCAAGTGGATTTTTTAAAAGACTTCTCAGGACTAGCACACCTCCACTTTTGCTGTTGCCCAGAGGCCAAAGCTAGTTGCAGAACCAGCCTAGACAGTCAAGAAGATGATGTGGAGGAAGATACCCCATCCTTGGATGAGAAAAATGTTAAAGTCATGTTACAGAAAGCTGTAGCGGGATTCTCAGTCCTGTATCTGTAGTCCTTGCACCACAAAGGCACCTTGCTGTCTAACTTGATACATTACGGAGTGTTTTGTGGCTTGACAAGTGTTTCAACATCCACAATCTCACTTGACTTGTCTCAGAATTCTACAGGATCTATTTTATTCTTTTTATCATCTGCATCTTACCTGTAAGGAAACCGAGGCCCTTATCAGTAGAGGAGCTCAGAGCTTCAGTGTAGCCAGGACTTAAATTTAGTTCTCTTGTTACCAAGCTCCGAGTTCTTTTCATGGTGCATGAAAGCATGCGTATTTCATAGGATTAGGTGAAAATAAGTGCTTCTTGGAGTGGCTGGATCACATGCCTGCAAAGAGGAGTGAGTTGTTTTGCCTCTGCAGCTGGTGGTTCCACACTGCTCAGTGAGTGGAGGTGACCGCTGTCAATTGGACAGTCTTAGATCTCTCCTGCCAGCACTAGTAAGGTGAGTGTGAGGACGGTCAAGAAGCTGATGGCTTCCCCTCTGCACACATCTAGGAGAAAGCTGTGGCCATTTACCAGGGCCATCACAGTGGCTCACACAAAAGAACCAGCCACATGAGGTTGACTTCGGCCAACGTGTATGAATGTGAGAACTACTCCATTCCCTCTCACTTTCTTTGAGTAGAGAAAATAAAAAGAGTACTTTGGCACATGGCTGCACCTATTGCTATCACAATATGCATTTCTGGACGTTTAGCCTTCACTTCCAGCCTTCGTTGATGTAGTGAATACTTATTCAGCATTTCCAATGTGTCAGGCCTGTTCTAGCAGGGCTCCACGCCTCTGTGAGCTTGTAGTCTAAGGAGCGATGCAGACAAACATATAAATAACTGTAATATCTCCACCACCCTGTGAACATCACTTCTCTCTAACTGCCTCACTTTAAAGAAAGAATTGGACAATTTCCTGTCTAAACAGTGTTGTGAAGGAGCTGGCTCTCAGCAGGCCCCAGAAATTCCCTAAGGAGAGGGAGAATCTTCCTCTGTCCTTTGAGCAAATTTCTGAGTATGTATCAACACATCACTAATATATAATAGCCATCTGTGCACACAATCATCTTCATGTTTATTCTAGTGCTCGCTTGGACAATTTGGGGCTTACTGAAAGTTATGTGCAGAAACTCTGAATGTTTTTTACAATGGCATCTTCTTCCAAGAGCTAGTTTAGAAAGCTCCTCTCTTTGTTGTTGCTTTTTGTTAGCAAGAAGAAGGAGCCATATTCTTTCATAAGTCAAGCTGATGGTGTCATCATGAAAGCATCTTTGTATATATCGTAACGTCAATAAATAATTATTTCCTATTGTAAGCAAGACCAATTCAGTGGGCATGGGATTCACAAGGAGGGAAGGGCGGTTCTCGGTGGACATGATACACTTCTGGTCGTTTCTGTAGATGGAGCCACCGTCTTCATCCCTGATCCTGATGCTGTAATGCTGAGGTGGTTCCCTTTGGTCTGCATTTTCTATGAAAACCTCCTGGGTTTTAGTTACTAAAAAAAAATAATAATAATAAGTTCTCCCCAAGCACACCCGAAGCTATCTTTTCAGAAAGGAAAAAAGAAATAAACTTATGTCCTACAGTTGTTGCCCTCTCCTAGCACAGAGTTAAGATTCATTTTTAGGAAAACATGCTGAGTAATTACATCTTCCCCCTCTTCCAGTTTATCTCTGCTAAACACAGTAAACATCTCAGTGCTTAATTTGCTCTGTCAGCCACGGCTTTTAAAAACTGGAGCTCTCAGGCCGTTGAGATTTTATGTCTGCAGTATAATTTCACAGGCAGGATTTTTTTTTTAATATTTTGTATTCTTGGCTCATTGACAGTCAAATAGCTTCCACTCCGTGAAGCTTACATATTTAGCCATTGAGGTAATATGCTCTTTATCATCTGTCAGCTTAGCCATGGAATCTGGACTCCACATTCTTGATGTACCCGGCTTCCTAGAGATTCAAAACGTTGGTTATTGGCAATCCTGGGAGGCTCTCCCTCTCCATAGCCCGCTACGCTGTATGCTACATAATTCTTATCACTGCAGTGGTGCACACTCTCAAAATGCAATCACAATTTCCTCTTTTTAATTTCCTTAAGGAATATAGATGATAGCATTACCAGGTAACTTTGATTTCATCAGTCATACAAAACTGAATCTGCTCCCCAAAAGGCTTGTAGGTAGGTCCTTTTGTGCATACCTTGACTAAAATAAAAACGGTGGACTCTGCCCTGCACACTATTACTCTGGCCTTGGAACCCATAGAGATGGTGTAGAAGAGTAAAGACACGTTCTTTCAAGGCAAGGCAATATGCATCCTTTCCTCCCTTTTTTAAAAGGGTCTTTACCCATCTGGAGGTCATATTGGCAACTGAATACTTTTTCAGACAAGCCTGGGTGTCACTAGTTGAGTTTATCATTCGAAGATGAAAGATATCAAATAAAATGGGTACTGCAGGTGACCATCCATCCTCTTGGGAAAATTCCATGGGTGCCCATGACTCTCAATGCTCTAGCCAGAAGAGTGGTGTCACTCTAAACAAGTGCTTCCTCTCTTCCAGTGGGCAAGGCTCTGGTTATGTCACTCACAGAGCACACTGCAACAGTGGTGGAGTGAGGAACCTCCTGAATCCATTTAAATGTACAGGAGGCTGGCCAGGTTTCTTTCAGTTCATGGACTGGATAAAGCCAACGCGGGAACATGACTTTGTAGGTTTGTGATGGGGGCTTATATTTGGGCCACTACCGAACCATTGGTTTCCTTGTGGAATGACTCAAATGTCAGCTAGGATTCTCCGTAAGCCTCATCCCACACAGAGGACTCCAGGGATTGCTCAGAAGGTCCAACAAATTTGCTTTACTGTATGTTGGCCCTTGTTGTTTTCTTGGGAGAACTTAGTGATGATTAGTGGGAAAAGGAGTTTTCCGTTCACCACCCTCCTGGAAGAAACCAACTTTGCTTAACAGAATTAATTTGATTTTTTTTAAGATTGCAAAAATGATCACTTGAGAGAGCTTTATATTCTGTTTGGGTTAAAATTGAAAATTAAGAAAATTTAAAAATAAACAACGAATCTCCCTATTCACTAAAAGCTGCAAGCCACATGCTCATTGTATTCTAAGCTGTCGCTAATATTTGTAAAGCTCTATTTGGAGTTAGTATGCACACTTGATGTCCCAAGGAAGGATTTCTGAATGGAAGGACGGAATGTCAGAAGGAAAACGCCCTACGTGTGAGCACGCCACGTAAACTGGAGCTGTCTCCATCCACGCAACTTGAAGGCCATTTCTTTCTACTGGCAAGTAGCCATGGGTAGTAGCATCTTTGGAGTGTGTTTGACACTTCACAGTATACTCGGAAAATTGAAATTATGGTGGCAGCAAGCCAAGGTGCCACAGAAAGGGGAAAACGTCACGTTCGCTTCTTGGCCTTAAAAGAGAAGTTGGCTTGAGAGGATGTCTTTCATGACTCTCCTTTAGGAACCTGACTATATTGAAAATTTAATGCTTGATTGGCACTTTCAAAAGGGACGGAAGTTGGTGAGAATGAACTCAGCTTTCAGGTGAGTACAGGTGTCACAGCAGTTTCTCACCATCCACCGACACTGCTGCCACCTACCCTGTTGGGCAGTTAAGCCTTGAGGGCTTGCAAAAGAATTACCCTGTCACCGTAAACAGGACCAACATCAATGTCTTGCTGCAGGTTGGACTGTGGCAGCATGTCACTGACAGCTCCCCAATCAAACTTCGGACTCCAGCACTTTCTAAATTCTACAAATGACCCAAGAGTTGGTGGAAGTTCCTTCTCAGACAGTCATTTTGCCCCTCGGGCGCCTGTCTCTGTGCCTTTGTGACGCTCAGCACTTAAGGGGAGCAGGTGAAGTGGGACAGGGGAGTATAGAGAGTCACTACCTGCTTTTCTGCTGAGTTAAAGAAGCCAACAGGGCCCCCTGCTGCCCTCATCTCCCAGGCTATCTCAGATGGGTGGGACCATCCCAACAGCAGATCCAGGGGCTTCCTGAACATGACACGGACTGTGACAAAGTCTCCCTTGTTCCTCCTGTCGTCTTTCACCGTGCATTGCTACATCTCATTGCAAAATGCACCACTTCAATGGACTTTGGGCTTAACCTGCGCCGTGTAACCGCCCTACGGTGTCCGAAATGAAAGCTAAGCTTTCTTTTCATGTCCTCTTGTGCTAGTGTGTGGTTCGCAAATCTGGCTTCCCTTAAATTTAAAAGAAGAAAAAGCGCTTGGTAATAACCCTGAAATTATCTAACAAAACCTGATGAGCAGCACTGAGCCCAGCCGCATTTTGTGCTCGAGTTTCTCGGGGAAGTCCTCGGTCAGGTGCCTCCTCGTGTGCGGGATGAGAAACCACGACAGCGCCTTAATGAAAGCCTTTCCAGCCCACGGGCCTGGGCAGCCTTTGGAAGTCTTCTGCCTGCTGGGTTTAATTTCAGGAGCGCGTCCTCGCTTACTCTGCCAGCCATCAGCAAGTGGGTTTTTCTGCCTCATTACCCTTTGCCATTCACTTGTTGAGAAAAGAGGGCAACAAAATTGGTTGGAGGTGGGGAAAGAGAAGCTCGATTTAGCCCTGCCTTTTAATCCTACTGGTGCTGAATCAGAGACAAAAGCCTGCGAGTTTTCAATGGGGTTTCCTCTGAAAGCTAGGAGCAGTGCAGTGGTAAGACCATTGGGGGGCGCCAGTGCAGCAGAAATCTAACAGTTTCTCAGTGCACCTGACTTAAAGTCTAGTAGACAACTGTAGGAAAAACTAGGTGGGGATTTGGAGGGGAATATGGGCACATAGTACTTCCAATCACCTCTCTTAAGAGGTTCATATATTCTACCCAAAATCTGCAAGTTTTTTTTTTAATTAGATCTTGCTTGAAGTACTCAGTTTGCCTACAAAATAGCACTGTGCTGCTCTCTCTCAAAGCATACTTCCTTTTTATTTGCTGCAAAGGTTGACCTTGTGGTTCAGATGATGCCCTATGTCTCCCAAAAGTATGTGATCTATGTAATTTTCTATTAATGATAGCCTTGACCAAAGCCTAATGCTCATTGTAAACTAAAAATGAACTAAGACAAATGAATTAGCAACTTGTTTTTAAGATGCATTTATTTATTTGAAAGGCAGAGTACAGAGAGGCAGAGGCAGAGAAAAAGAAAGAGTGAAAGAGAGAGAGAGAAAGAGAGAGAGAGAGAGAGAGGTCTTCTATCCGCTGGTTCACTCCCCCAAATGGCCACAATAGTTGGAGCTGCACCGATCTGAAGCCAGGAGCCAGGAGCTTCTGCTGGGTCTCCCACATGGGTGCAGAGGCCCAAGGACTTGGGCCACCTTCTACGAATTAGCAACTTTTGAATCAAGCTGAAAGTTAATTAATCTGAATATGGATTTAGATCAAGCCATTAGAAGCCACCAAGAGAAAGACACGTAGGGATGGGCAGATCTTGTACGTGTGTGTATGCCACCATTGGAAATCTGTGGGAGCAGCTGTGTTCGAAATATAGGCTGCAGGGAGAGATGGATTTTATCAGGTAGGCTTCGGCATCGTTGGAGAGCATCCATCAGTAACCGCTAGATGGCCACTGTGGCATCCCCATGGCCTCATTCTTGGGATGTTATTCGGGCACCTAGTAGACCTGTCAGTTTGGAAACCTGAGTAGAAGGGGTGACCCGCGACAGTAGATGCAGGTACTGCATGAGGACTGTTGCAGCTTTCTCCGCACAGACTGTCAGCAGGGGCTCGGTGGTCAGCGAGCGCACTGCCCAGCTCGGGGTGCTTGGACAGCGATGTGAGTGCTTTCATTGAGAACAGCAGAGCGGCATGGCCAGAGGAGGACTCCTCTGAGCATACCTGTATGTCTCCTTCTAAGCGCTCCTGCTTGGGATCTTAACCCCTTCTCTCCCGCTTGTAAATGCATGACACAGCGGGCATGAGTGGGAAAATGTTTCCAAAAAAGAGAATGATCTGAAATGTACTCCAATTGAAGGAAGACGAGGCAGAGTCATTAACCCATTCTTGTAGTTTAATCAGAATAAGACATTGACAACACAGCACACAACTCACCGAATGTCGGCACCATCTCCCTACCTGGGTCTGAAGCACCAGGGCTCCTGCCCACGTACTCTATAGAGGAGCCTGTCTCATGTCTCCATCATTCTTTGTTCTTCTGTATGATATCCAACCTGTTTTATATCATGTCACGGTTGTGTGTGTGTTTCCTCACCCTTCCCAGAGCAGTGAAAGGTTTCTTCTAATTACTTTCCATTACAGAGCCTCAGACACTTGTTTGCTTAGAACAAAAATGACAATGGACTATGGGATTCTGGACCACTAAAGAGAGGCAATCTGCTGGCCCTCTTGTACTTTTATTTATTTATTATTATTTTTTTTTGACAGGCAGAGTGGACAGTAAGATAGACAGAGAGAAAGGTCTTCCTTTGTCGTTGGTTCAACCTCCAATGGCCGCCGCTCTGCGGCCGGCGCAGCGCCCTGATCTGAAGCCAGGAGCCAGGTGCTTCTCCTGGTATCCCATGGGGTGCAGAGCCCAAGCACTTGGGCCATCCTCCACTGCACTCCCTGGACACAGCAAAGAGCTGGCCTGAAAGAGGGGCAACCGGGACAGAATCCGGCGCCCCGACCGGGACTAGAACCCGGTGTGCCGGCGCCGCAAGGCGGAGGATTAGCCAATTGAGCCGCGGTGCCAGCCCCTCTTGTACTTTTGTTGTGTTATGTGGCCTGCTGAGAATTCATTGCCAAGTTCAACCTTTCCCTCCATATTAGCTAAAGGAGCCCAAACACATAGAAGGAAAGCATGGTCAAAATGTCTTCAAACTCTTCTTTTCTCCAAGTTCAAAAGTAAGTCCGGTTGATGTAAAGTGTTGATTTGGTGACAAAATTCTCCCAAGATTCACCTGTTGCTAAAAAATAGGCACGAGGAGGCAGGGCATCCCTGGATTCAGCAGAGTGATGGCTGATCAGCCGTTGGTCAAACAGTGGGCAGGTGGGGAGGAGAACGTGAGAGATGCCAGGTCTCCGGCAGTCTATTGTGAAGTGAGGTTTTGTAAGTCCGGAGATGAAAGCCAAGACCACTTCTGGAGCGTCGTCAATGACAGTAAGAGTAGCACAGTAGGGAGTGGGGGGTTTTCCTTGGTGTTTTGCTCTGTCTTGTTCCTCCGCTGTGTAAAGTTACAGAGGCAGCCATATAACATTAACTCAATACGAAGAGCTTGTCAGTCAGTGTCCCAAGGGGCATGGCATTGAAATGTGGAAGTGAGAACTTAAAAATATAAATAGGTAAACTGGGGACATAGTTTGCTGTATAAGAATTCGCAGTGTGATGATGGAATTATATTCAGCTTTCTCTGTGGGCTAAAAACTCTAGCTGCCACCTCTAGTTATTGAACAATGTTGTGTTTATTGAGTGCTTTTTTTTTTTTTTTTTTTTTTGTGCAGCACACTGTGAAATAGATGCTGTTGGTACTGATTTTCTGGCCATAAAAGCTATTGGGTTCTAGAAAATTTTTAAATTTTTTGATAGCTCGGGCCTCTTACTCAGCCACTGTTTAACCAAAAGACACCAAGGCTGAGCGATGCAGGTATGAAAACCAGGCACCCTGAAATCACTCTGCTCAGAGCTGCTGGTGTTCTCCCCAGCGGCGACTTCCTGAGAGAAGCACGTTATTGGTTGTCCTGGCTCCGTGCGACACTTTGCACGTCCTGAGTGGAATCAGTGGAAAGAGTGCTGGGGGATGCTGGCCATCTGTCTGAGAGGCAGGGGGAAGGCTCCCCCAATCTGGGCTGAGTTGGAATACACACTCATCATTCAGTTTCGTTTTTTTTTTCCTACCTCTCCTATAGAATCCCCCCAGCATGCATTTCTGTACCATTGAAAATGGTCTGAAGGAAGTGCTGAACCAGCTGGATCAGGATTTGGCTTGGGAATTTCTTCCCAGGGCCATGCACTTCCTCCAGCCCTGCACTAGATGGTGTCCCATAACAACCCATAGTCTCTGTGCAGGGCCTGTGGGCCAGGAGGCAGGTGTGACGGCACGCACTGACCCAACTTCTGTCTTCTGGCTTCGAGGATGAGCGGACCGTTTTCCCCCATCCGATGCATGATCAGGTGTGTGTTCTGAGCTTTTTCTGTAGGCCCTGCTCACTCGCCAAGATTTGGAGGTGGTTGTGACAGGAGGCACTTGGAGCCTGTGACTATCTGGAAGCTTGACTGGACCCGCCATTAGGGCCCCATGATCTCGCTGATGCTGTGTATCGGGAACAAATTCCTTTGAACCCCCTGGTGAAGATGATGTGCTCAAACCACAGGCCACAGTCCTCGAGGAACCGGAATCATGAGGTGTGGGACAGATGAATGAATTTACGGGACAGGAGAAGCCAGTGGGAAGGGCTAAATCCTACATGCATCTTTAAATCTTTGCCCCACGTTTCCTGCATTACAGCCACATAGAGAGTCATCATTTCAAAGGAAATGAAAAGTTAATGTTTTTGTTTCTATAAAAATACTGAAAAGTCCATTTGATTCATAAAATACATTGGAGACGGTCTTTTAGAAGGAAATTGGATTTTAGGATTTTGCAAAATGTCCAAAGAGCTGTATGAATAGATATGAATTTATCCTTGGCCAGAATTATTAAGTGTGTGTGGTTTCAGATGCTATTTAATTTCTCATTTCTCTCTCCCTCCCTCTCCCCTCTCTGCTCTGTTATTCTGGCAGTCAAATGCATCATCATTTTGACATATATATGTGTGTGTATGTGTGTGTGTGTAAGCGGTTGAATCATTATTGTCAGCAGCCAAGGAGATTTTTTTTTTCATGATATTCCATGGGAAGAACTTTCAGACAATCCCACAAGCTGGTTGTTAAAATCCCTAGTAGGGAACAAAACCCTGGATACTAGCAGTCATGTGACCGTCACCATAAACCAGAGCCTGGTGCTGACTGGACTCACAAGGTTCTTCATGTGCCAGTCCATGCTTCTTCTGCAAGTTTGGCTGTGATATGAGAATCAGCTGAGAGCCAAAAAGACCAATGCAGGAGTGTGAGAAGCACCCTCTTGTGGACGTCGACTGCCCTGAGTGGCAGCCCTAACTTCTCAAGGCACCAAAAGGGCCTGTGAGGAGAAAGAATGGAACGTTCTCAACCTAAATCATATTCTTCCACAAAACGACGTCTCGGCTGCCTCCTGCCCTTTAATTCTCAAGCCTTCCCTGTTTTGTGCTCGTTCCTTGGCATTGCAGGACCACAGGCACATAGATAATGACATGGAAGTGACACAAACTGCTTAATGTGATCCAGGTCATCTTTTCAGTTATGGTAATGACAGTTTTTATTGATAATTGCTTGAACGGCTTTCTTCCTTGCATCTCCAACTTACACATCCTCCATATGCCCCACACTTGGCTTCAGTCAGAATCACTTGGTAAGAATTGTTACCTCCAGGTGTAGCCTCTTAGAGACTGGAGGCTCAGCAGTTCTTCAATGAGTGGCATCTGCAAGTCTGTATTTTCTACAGTTAGCACCTCCAGGTGGTGCCTAAACAACTTGACCATATTCTGGAGACAGACGGGGTGAGTGGAGGCCTGCCTGGCTCAGTGGTACCATCTCTGCACCCCCGCTGCCAGCACCGTGCCTGAATTAAGATAACACCAGGATTCAATGAATAGTAAGGCATTTCTGAGTTCTCTAACCCCTTTCCCTCATGTGTATTCAAGCACATATCACCAAAGAGCAAGTTCATGTTTTTCTAAAAGTGACCTCTCCTCTGTGAATAAGGCAAACGTTTCCCTAAGTGTATACGCAAATCTTTCTACATCCCCTCCCGGGTGTTCCCCCAAGAGCACATGCGTATTATTCATCCTGTGACTAGAGCAGACACTGTGGGGGGTTACTCAGCATATGGGCAATAGAGAAAATGGAAAGGGTAGAGGGAGATGAACATGCTGAGCTCCACAGGGAGGTCTTGGAAGATAAACTTAAAATTTGGAATCAGACTGAAAATGTATAGGGGAAATGAATACATGTCAATCTGGTGGTGTTTAGAGTTAAAGAGAGAAAAGGGTGGAGCAGTGATGTCATCAACTGTCACTAGGACCCAGCTGCCAAAGATGGCGGATGTTGGCCATGGGCTTCTGAACACGATTTAGGACAGAAGATAGCAGAACATAGAGCATCCCACTGAGATGTACGGGTTTTTGAAAGAAAATTTGACCTCCCAGTGTGAGTTCAGCAAGTGTCAGACTGCCTTCTATTTAGCTGAGTGGTTTCATAGTAGAATTTGTGGCGCTGGGATTTGAGTTTCTATCTCTTGTCCATGCAGCACAGAGCTCTGACACAGGACTTCAGAAATTTCATGACTTTGATAACCTAGATAATTATTTTCTATCTTTCAAAATATACTCCTGTGTCAAAAATAGAGCACTTCCATGTTAGGTCAATGTAATTAGGAATCTAATTAATGGCCATGCAAATCATGACATATATTAATATTTATTCTTCATTATCATGAGTTTGTCTTATCAAACCAATTGCTCAGCAAATGTTTACTCAAAGAGTTCTCTGCCTCACCTCATTACTGCTTGGCCTCACTCATTAGCATGGCAGGCATTAAATAGGCTTTAGCGAGAATCCACTCTGAGTCTTACAGTTGGACAATGAAAGTCGAAAGGAAAGAAATTCATTGAGCACTTACTCACTGGCACTTCACACTTCATCTTAATTAATTCCTACAAGAATCTTACAAGGTAGCTTGTACTATCACTATTTTATATATGGGAAAACCAAGGACTTACCCACTTACTTACAACTTACTTCAGTTGTCACTGGGTAGCATTTAATTTTTAATCAATAGGCACATGGTTGTAGAATATTCTGCATTAGATTTGTGTTTTATCTGTCTTTTTTCCTTTTCTGCAGTTTGTGTGTCTTATTTTTATTCATTTATTTATTTTTATTTGAGAGACAGATACACAAAGAGAGCTTCCACTTACTGATTCACTGCCCTATTGGCTGTGATGACCAGGGCTGGAGACAGCGCAAAAATGGGAGTTAGGAACTCAATCTGAATCTCCCATGTTGGTGGCAAAGACCCAATCACTTGACCCATCACTGCTGCCTCCCAAGGTCTGAAGGTACAGGTAGCTAGAATTGGGAGCAGAGCCAAGACTCCAACCCAGGCACTCCAATATGGGATGCTAATATCTCAACCAGTGTCTTAATTGCTAGGCCAAACGCCAATCCCTATTTGGATGTCTTTAAATTTTCTTATGTGATAGTAGGGGTCAGCCTGCCAACCAAATGCAGCCTGTTTCCTATTTGTGTAAATGAAGTTAATGGGCATATGCCCTTGTGATTTTTCTTATATGTGGATGCTTCTGCTTGCAACCTGAGTATTTGTAACAGAGATTGTATAGCCTAAAATATTTACTATCTGACCCTTTACAAAGGAGTCTTGCTAGTCCTGTGTTATACAGACCGACACCACCTCTACAAAGGACTGGGCCACTGCTGTGTTGGCAGATACACACAGAATCCCCAGGTTGTCAACCTGAATTTGCCTGTCAGGATCTAAGTGCATTGCCAGGGCTTGGAGGCTTTGGCCTCTTGCATATAAGGCAGAAAACATTCATTAGAGCTAAATTTCCAAACAAACAGGAGTTTGCTCTAAGGAGAAAGTAGTGGTGGGTCTAACCAAATATGTATTTATTTGAATCCTGTGAGTTAGGTTTCACTCTGTTATGTTACAGCAACAAGTGATCCCCCTCCCCTCAGCACCAGCCAAGACTCAATGGTTTATTATACTACCAAAGGTGTATTTCCTGGTCACATTTCGTGTCCTGAGAGTCAGTGGCAACTCTGCTGGTTCCTGGGCTTCATCCCAGTGTCCAGGCTGAAGGAGAAGAGCTAGTTTGGGACCTGCCATTCCTGTGTCAGAGAAAAAAGAGGGGGTATTTGATGCAGTGGTTAAGTCGCTGCTTGGGATGTTGGCTTCAGTGTCTGATTCGAATCCCTGCTACTCTGCTTCTGATCCAGTTTCCTGCTAATGCACCTGGGAGGTACCAAATAATGGCTCCAGTTCTTGGGTCCCTGCAACCCATGAAGGAGACTCAGATGGAGTTCCTGGCTCCTACCTTTGGCCTGGCCCAGCCATAGCTGTTGTGGACATTTGGGGAGTACAACAGTGGTGGAAAATTCTCTCTCTCTCTCTCTCTCTCTCTCTGTGTGTGTATGTGTCTGTATCCAACTCTCTGGCTCTCTACTTTTCAAATTAAATAAAAATCAATCAATAAATACTATTTTTAAAGATTTATTTATTTATTCGAAAGTCAGAGTTACACAGAGAGAGGAGAAGCAGAGAGAGAGAGAGAGAGAGAGAGAGATCTTCCATCCATTGGTTCACTCCCCAGATGGCTGCAACGGCCGGAGCTGCACCAATCCAAAGCCAGGAGCCAGGGGCGTCTTCCCGGTCTCCCATGTGGGTGCAGGGGCCCAAGGGCTTAGGCCATCCACTACTGCTTTCCCAGACCATAGCTGAGAGCTGAATAGGAAGTGGAGCAGCCAGGTCTTGAACCCGCACCCATATGGGATGCCGGTGCTTCAGGCCAAGGCGGCTGCTAGACAAAAACATAATAGTTCTTAAAAGTGTCTCCCAGACTCAGATGCCCTCTGACAAGGGCATCAGGATATGTCCTCCTCCCCCAGGGGGCGCTGCAGGCTTCCAGGCAAAGGCAGAGGTGGGCACCAGGGTAGCAGAAAGGAGGCCTGAGTAACTGAAAACAGAAACAAAGTCGACCACAGGCCAGACACTCAGTCTCCTATCTGCCGCCTCCAACACACCATGCTCCGACCTGCACTGTGGAGTCTCTTCCCCACAGCCCCTCACCACGGCTGGCCTTCTCGGGACAGGTCCTTGTCCTTCGCTTGGTTCCAGCCATGCCTCATCTTGCACACACATGTTTCGGTTTCTCTTGCTGGACAAAGAATCCGTGATGGAGTAAATGCAGGTGCAGCCTGGGGCTTCTTCTTTGCTCCCATCAAGAGGCACGCTGTGTTCTGAAGCCCCCAGTTATTCCACCTCTCTGGGTTCTGTTTGCTGGGGTTATGGAATAGAAAATAAAATCACTGAACAAGCAGCTTTGTGATACAAGTTTCAATTTCCTCTTTAAAGCAAGCCGGCCCCTTTGTGAGCCTGAAGATGAAAGGTGCCTGTTAAACGCAGCTATTTCTGGCTGCTCTACCTGCAGGTCAGTGAGGCAGAACAAGGTACTCAGGATGCTCTCCTGAACTGGGGCGCAACTGTGGTAAAAGATGAGGGGATTATTTTAGGGAGCTATACCATAATCCACTCACATAGGTTGAAACAAATTGAGCTAGCATCTCTGGACTCCAAGAAAATGTCTGAGCAGATGGATTTGTCAGCCGGGGTAGCGTCCGGTGTTGTACGAACATCCTGTTTCAGTACTGCATTCAACACAACTCCATTATGTCAAAAGCTAAGCAAAAACAGACTTTAAAAAGCAATTGCATCATTCCTACAATTCTCGGCACAATAAAAACACTAATCCAAAATTATTTTTCCCTCTTAGATTGAGCAGGAAAGAAAAAAAAAATCTCAGAAATGCTCTAAAATACACAGGCTGAAAGACCTTCCAAATTAATACGAAGGCTTAGAGGTTATCTCAGCATTACAGTCTTTTGTTTTTTATGTGCTATATTTGATTAATATATCCTAAACATGAAAAACATTTTTTATTAAGCTCAGGGACATCTTGGGAATATCACCATGAGTTAACATTTTCCTGGGAGTACTAGTCTATGCAATGGCCAGAAAATTCATGGCTTTCATTTAAAAGGAAAAACCCAAATGTGTTCAATTTAGATTGTGATTCTGCATCTATAAAACCTAAAAGCATCAAAGGAAAAGCTTTCACAAATTTACTATAGAAGATGTGCACAGTCGAATATCTTAAAAAGGATGTTGTCTGACATAAAGAATAAGAAAGTAGGAGCTAGAAAACTGAAATTTATAATGGAAAATAGCTTTTGGTCAGCATAATTCCATCACCAAGTTAACAAAAATGCCAAATGACTAAGAGTTAATTTAAATGAAATATAGTACCTATAGAAGAAAATTATGAAACTTTAAGGTTATACCAACTTCCTATTTGTTCCAGTAACAATTCCTGCTTTACCAGTGACTACAAATGAAGCAGTTTGGACAGTCATTTTACTAAGCACACAGGTTCTGTAGCTAGATCAGGAATTTGGCTGGGAAAGACTCAAATAACCAAGGGTGACTCAGCGTCTGAGGCTGGAACATTCTGGAAGCATCTTCACCCACAGGTTTGGTGGTTGATGTTGGCTTCTGGCTGGGGCCTCATCTGGGGCTTACACAAGCCTTCTCTGTATGGCCTTGGATACCTCATAGCCTGTTGGGCTCAGGGGAATGGGACTGGGAAAAGCCTGAGTACATAGGAATAAGATAGACAGGGCCACCTCTTCTGACCGCTCCTTGATGGGCACACAGCACCACTTCCACTGCATCTTTGGTAACCAAGGTGCCACAAGGCCTCTCCCATTCAGGAAGTCTCTTGGAGATGAATGCCATCATATTTTTTAAAATCTAATTCATTTAGAAAATGGGAAACACTGCAACTCTAGGTGAGGTTAAGTTTCTTCCTATATGGTCTTCATGAAAGTATTATCTTGTCAATGTGAGTTTTTTTTAACTTGTCAAGGTATTTCTAGATAACCTGTGGTTGTTAGTTTTGAGAATGATTCCAAAAGGGATTTTCCTTCTCAAGTAATTTAACATTATATAGAACTACACTAAATAAGACAGCTAGGATTATTCTAAGAATAGACAGTCATATATAATAGAAAGCCTAGGTCCCAGGATTAACATGAATACACAGGTTCCCAGTATGTCTTGGGGAAAGTAGGTTTATTCCTTCAGTTGTGCTCAGACTACTGGGTAAATGTGGGGTATAGGGAGTTATCTCATTTTTTTTTAAAGCAAATATACAAATCTAAAACATTTTACTATTTAAGTAAACTATTGATTAATACATACAATATTAACTGTAAACATCCTTTATAAAGACTTATAAAGATTTCAAGAAGATAAACCTAACACAATATTTTCTCAATATTTTAAGAGAAATAGAGAAACAATAATTATTTTTAGATATCCCCATGGTAAAAAACTTGTTTAGAAATTCTGACGATAATACATAAAACATGTATCTTTACAAGTTCAGGTTTTGCGCAAGTTTAAATTCCAGGATGTGCTGGGGGATGCACTGGAGGGCATTGAAACACATGTAAGAGACTTATAAATAGAGATACAGAGAAAAGCTACAGAAAGATCTGTGTGTGCAACTAACTTTGGGGCATACTACGAACACCTGTGCTTGATCAGCTCCAAAAAAGTCCAAAAAGACAATTTTGACTTCAGTTTACTGTTAAAGCAGATAGTAAGTGGAAAAAAAAAACCTACAAAGGAGCTAAGGATGGAGGGGGATGGGTGCAGGCAGGTGGGTGGAGGCAGGCTGGGCAGGGAGTTGGTTGCAGGGAAAGGTACGTGAAGACGCGTGCAGGCTGATGGGATCAGATGTCTCACTGAGACACAATTTGGACATCTTAGCAGCCTGTGCAGAGCAAGGTGTCTCGCAGGTCAGGACAGTGTTAACAACGTAGGCTTGCTTCCTTTTTTTCTTTAATCCTTGCCTTGTCAGATCCCAGAATCTACCTTAAAATCAATAATTCTGCAATTCAGGAAGCTAAACCTCCCAGTTCTAATATGCAGGTTCTGCACCTCAAAATTATTTCAGGCTCCACACAGGGACCTCCTCCTGCATCTGTGTCTGCACCACTAAGGCAGAGTTTTGCATCTATACCCAAGATTATTAAAGGCTTAGGGTATGTAGTAAATTAAAAGAATTTCAGCTCTGCCTGCCCCATGCCAAATATGGGAATGGAAGAGATGTTCCAAGAAAGTGACCTTGAGAAATCCTGTGGGAAAAAGAAACAGATTTTTACCCTCTTTTTTTTTCTTTTAATAAAGGATTTATTTATTTACTTGAGAGCAGAGTTACAGATAGAGGGAGAGACAGAGAGAGAGGTCTTCCATCTGCTGGTTCACTCCCCAAATGGCCAGGAGCCAGGAGCTTCTTCCAGGTCTTCCACCTGAGTGCAGGGGCTCAAGCACTTGGGTCATCCTCCACTGCTTTCCCAGGCCATAGCACAGAGCTGGGTTGGAAGAGGAGCAGCCAGCACTCGAACTGGTTGCCCATATGGGATGCTGGCTCTGCAGGCGGAGGCTTACTCTACCACAGCATAGGCGGCAGCCCCTTCATTCTCTTTCAAAGACTTCCCTGGCGTGCGTCCTCTCACTCAGTGTGTCGCAGATCTGACTCCTTTATTGTAGCAGGCAGCAGTGCTGGGAAGAGAGCTCTGTATCCTTGACAAATGCTAGATACACTGTTCAGAAATACTGCCCCGAGGACTTAGACAGAAACGTGGGACCGTACACATTTACCCCTCTTCAACGGAGTGTTGCTCTAAAAATTGTTAGAATCCTTGAGAAACAACAGGAAAATCCTGTTACACTCTTAGGAATCTGCTTATTTTACTAACTCATCAATGTAGTCGGCTGCATGGGGCCAAAGCAAAGTTAACGATGCTTGCGAGAGGACCCAGCAGCGTCAAAATAAAGTGTAGGTGATGTTTGCAGACAGGAAGGAACTCCTGAAAAGCCATTCTCAACAGGAGCACTGTTGGTGTGGGGGCAACATAACTCTTCATTGGTCAGGTTTATTTCAGGCATTGTGAGGTGTACGACGCCCCGGTTGTCAGGACCCCACATCGCTGTAACTATCCAAAGCCCTTGGATGTGTGTTCAAATGTGGTAAGAGCGGGCACTGCCTCAGACTGAGAGCTGTTGAGTGACCGCTCATTTTAGGGGGCAGTATGAGGACTTCTCGACGTGGACTCAAGTTTGGGGGTTTGCTCACAACAGTGTCTCAGGAGCTGTTAGCTCAGATGGCTGCTGGGGTGCAAGCGAGTCTTAAGCTTTTGCTTTATAGAAAGTATAAAACGCTGGTTGTGTCCATTGCTCAGCGAAGGCTTCCAGTTCAGTTTGGTTTGTTTTTATGACTGTTCATTTCAGCTGGCTTGGATCTATGACTGACATTAGGTTTATTGGAATTGCTGTCATCGTCATTTCTACACTGTAAACACCAAATGTGAAAGTAACTGTGTTTTTCAGCCTTTCTGAGGTTCTAAATGTGTTTTTGTAGCTTTGCTCATTTGTACTGGAAAGAGCATGAATGGCACAGTTTTTTTTTTTTTAATTGAGACTTTTTTATATTGTGTGTGTCTGATTTACAGATATGTTTTGGAGGCAAATAAAAGTAAAAATTTGTGCTTGAGAAGATATGCCCAAGTGTAGCTTGTTTCTCCATGTTCTGCCAAGCTGAAATGATCTCCTAGATGCTTATGATTTCCTGGGCTGTAGATCACCACTTCACCATAACTTAAGCTTGAGAGATATATACTGATGCACTTTAGCTCCAGATTAGGAGGGTGGAGGTAGACTTCAGAGGAAATGAGTAACAGTTCTACAAAGGAACAAGATAAGAATGAGAAAGGTAAAGAATGTCAAAAAACATATTGAAAGAGGAAAATTGACTCCAAAAACCATCAAAACAAAGGGACTCCTTGTTTCTTGGGCCATGGGTAAGTGTTTTGAACACTTTGCTGGGCTTTCTGAAACACTTCTTTCTAACCACTTCTTTGAAGGCACTATCTTAGTGTATTGCACGACTGGTGTGAACAATCTAAGAGGAGAACATTCCCCCATCTCCTCTCCTCTTCTCTCTCAAAGCTGCTTTTCCTGCTCCCAACAGCTCTTGCCTCTCACCTCAACTTTATCTCTCCCAAAGTCCCAATGAAAGAACCATCATTCTCCAGTGTTTCCCAAGTACTGTAAGTGAGAAGAAGCGCTTGAGGTAGCTGCTGAATCTACAGATCACTAAGTCTGTCCCGTGGGAATTCTCATTGAGCTTCTGGGATTGGGGTATGGATCCTGACGATCTGCATCATCCCATATGCTTGGGAAACACTAAACACAAGAGGGCTTCAGAAAGGTTGTGGAGAAGTGGGATGAAAAGATGTACTTATTTTGTTTCAAAAAATACTTGAAATCAATGCAAGTTTTTCATATCACACGTTTTCCATGAACCTGTTGAAGACACCTCCTCCTCATATGCATGGGTGTCAAAATGTTTGCACCGAATACACTTGTGTTTTAATTCCATTTTCCCACAAACTTTTTGATGTACCTCACACTACTCTTCCTCCTTCCTTTGACGACAATCCAAAGGGCGGGACAGCCCAGGAGACTGCACAGCCAGAGACAAATCATGAATTGTCAGTGCATGCTCTTCTCAAGTGTCTACAGAGGAAGTCACTTTTCTATCTATACAGTATGTCTGCATTTTAACAATGGACCCAAGAGATAGAATTTTCTAAAACACAATAGAAAATTATCAGTGCCCACCATAGATCTGCATGGAAAACTTCCCCTAACAACAAAACCAAACCCCCTGCCAAGATGATCAATGACTGTCTTAAGGAAAAAAACTATTAATATTGAGAAACAAGCTGGAACTTAAATAGAAGATAGAGGGAGGAACAGCATGCAAACGGGGCAAGGTTTCATTTCTGAACCTTCTAATTCAACAAATATTTAAATACAGTTCGGATGCTTTGGGGAAAGAGAACAAATTAGAAGTCATGTTCTTTCATAGCACTTTCAAATGCTCATGTCTCGAGAGACAATAATGAAATAGTGTAATAACAGATCAAGTATAAATGTAAATGGATTTAAAAATTAATTTTAAGAGATAAATAATCCTAGTTTCTGAGTGTCTAGCAGATGCCAAGCCCTATGCTTGTGTATTTATGTCCGTTAGTTTACACTGTCCACATAACAGTGCCACAAGGGATTGTCAGTTCTTAATAGAAGAGGAACAAGATTCATAGACAGGCTCGATATTTTTCCAAAGTCACATAAAAGTTCAGGAATTTTGGCCCAAATTAGTATGTTGTTCTCTGTATAGTCAGTCTTACCATTTGAACTGGGGCACTTATGAGACTGATAATTACAGCAAAATAGGTATTAATGCGGTTGTTTCTGCAGAAACAATATTAATTTTTCCAGCGTGAACATAGCTAGTTTATTTAACCATCAGGCAAAATAAGCATTTGGGACAGAGGAATTGCAGGGTTTTAAACATGGCTCCAAAATACAAAAGAAAAACTACAAAATCAAGCATAGTAATAGATCTTATTAACTTAGTCAACCACATCTCAACTGAAATCTCCTGTAGTTCTATGTGGATTGTATCTGGTAAGCATGTTGTTCATCTGGTGTGTGATAGAACTCCCAAAAGCCTTGAGCCCTACAGATTCCATTATTCCCCTCTGCCCACTGTGGAGAAAAGTTTCCGGAGCTATACGCCCAAGTTTGTCTTTAGTACCCAAGAATGCTCTGTGACCCTTCTCATTTTCAGACCTACAGAGAAGTAACTGACATGCAGTTACTGGTAAAAAGAGAAGGAAATATCTCAATTCTCAGTTCCATTTCCTTCCTGGAGTTTGTGCTGTAGACTCTCCTAGAATTAGAACATTTTCCCTGCAATCATCTTATGAAGAGTTACTGTGCCATTACTCGTATTGTCATCCTTTTCTAAAGATAAGGAAACCGGGCACAGAGATATTGAATGATTTCCTGAAAGCCTTTTGTTCTCTTAAACTAACTCATTTACCTCCTTTTAAATGTGCAGATAGACTTCCTCTTTTAATGTATAAAGGCCTGTGAGTTTTACTGAGTGCATAGTATTAGCCACTGGTAAGGTATAACTTCAGGCTCTGATGAATATAAAGAAAATAAGGTCCATGCACTGTGTTTAGAGACCCTATCCCGCCACAGTGCCAGTGCTTCTCAGACACTTGCTCTTCGACAGCATTCCAGAGCAGGAGGGAGGAGCAAGACAAAGCTGTTTCCTCCCTTCTACTAAAAAATTCAGGCAGCTTAAAACCTTAGTGCTTTCTTTCTTAACGTATCCATATTTCAACACTTCCCATTGGGTAGGACACTTGCTTTGTATTAAACCTGTTTGTGTACATGTAAAACTGACCTTTGTTACTGAGCAGGTATATCTCTTTCAGATAGTTTGATGATTCACACCGGTTTGAGGATGAGGACGCTGGGAGAGGGTAGGGGGAGCTGTGGTGGTTTTTTGTTGGTGACAAGAAAGCTATACCATTTAAAGCTGACACCAGAGACCTGATAGGGACTTATTAACTGCATTGAACATTTTCTCCTTTGCTTTTGACTCTATGTATAGTTACAAAGCCAGATTAGATTTATAGCAGCTTCAAGTTGTATTAAATGAGATTTTGCTTTCTGTAATACTGTTAAAAATAAAGTTTGTTTATTCTCCAAAAAAAAAAAAAAAGAAAAGAAAATAAGGTCAAGACCGACCCAGCTTAGAACAGAAAGTATAGTCCAACCATCTATATGCATCCACCCTTATGTGCATACTACACAGAAAAATTCCATCCCCTTCCCCCAAATTCCCTAAGACTGGCTCTTTGCAGTTAATCCCTCCCGCTAGCCCACGCCCCTGGTGCCACTCAGCCATTTTCCATGAAGTTGTTTTGCTTCTTCCAGAATGCCATCTACATGAAATCATATAGAACATAGCCATTGGAGTCTGGCTTATTTCACTTAGTCTCATAAATTGAAACATCCTGTTTGCTGCATCAGTAGCTAGTCTCTCTTCTTGCTGAGTAGTATTTCTTAATTTTTTTTACATGCATTATTTTTTCCTTTTTTTTTAGTTTTTTTTTTATTTAGTAAATATAAATTTCCAAAGTACAGTTTATGGATTACAATGGCTTCCCCCCCCATAATTTCCCTCCCACATGTACCCCTCCCATCTCCCGCTCCCTCTCCCATTCCATTCACATCAAGATTCATTTTCAATTATCTTTATATACAGAAGATCGATTTAGTATATATTAAGTAAAGATTTCATCCGTTTGCACCCACACAGAAACACAAAGTGTAAAATACTGTTTCAGTACTAGTTATAGCATTACTTCACATTGGACAACACATTAAGGACAGATCCCACATGAGACGTAAGTACACAGTGACTCCTGTTGTTAACAATTTGACACTCTTGTTTATGGCGTCAGTAATCCACGGTGTTTATGTATCCATTCAGTAGAGTAAATGTGTTTCTGTTGTTTTGAATGGTTGTTGTAGAGGTTCACTTTTTGGAAGTTGTTAAGATTCGATAGCCAAGATATTTAATAAAAGAAGAAAGAGAAACATATTCAACAATTTCATTTGATTTTGGGGACTGTTAAGAAAAATGCTCCAAATTCTTCATTGATGAACTGTCCCAGATGGTTCACTCACACGGTGTGATCTCTTCCCCATGCAGCAGTGGGGCAGTGAGATTCCTCTCCTCTCTGAAGATAGTTACCAACAAGACACTGTTCTTTTGCTCTTTCCTATTGCGACAGGAGAATGTGTAACTTTATGAAATGACAGAGCAATAGGCTCATTTTTCCTAGGACTCTTCAGTTGAGGGCTGTGAACAGGAGCCAGCTGTGTCAGCAGGGCTAATGTCTGAGCTATATGATGTCACATTTGGGGCACGACACCAGCTATCCAGATGTATTTGGAAATGCAAAGGAAAATTTTCCATATTGCGAGCTGGCAATTTTTTCTTCTGTATTAGTGAGAAATTCCGTTGGTACATTTTAAGGGTATCAAGATAATCATTACCAAAAATAAATTTTTATATAAAACTAGATACGTCCTTTGCATGTATTATGTTTAGATCATAAAGAAATCCCTCTTTATGGAGGGTGACATGGAGAGTACACTGAGGGATACACATTGAGCTGAAGTCAGGACCCCATCAGCTCTCCATGTTGTGTTTCATGTGTATAATACAATTCAGCTCATATTTATAGTCAGAAGAAACCTAGATAACTCATTTATGATTGAAACCATCATTGTAGTGCAGCAGATTAAGCTGTTGCTTGCAACTCTGACATCCTACATGGGAACAGCTGCTTCAGTCCCTATCTAGCTCCTTACTAATGCTCCTGGCAAAGCAGCAGAAGATGGCCCAAGTACTTGGGTCCCTGTCACACATGTGGGTGACCTGGGTGGTGTTCTTGGCTCCTGGCTTGGACCTAGCCCTGGCCCAGCTGTGTGGCTATATAGGGAGCAAACCAGCAGATAGAATATCTCTCTCTCTCTCTCTCTCTCTATTTGTGTGTGTGTGTCTTTCTCTCTTTCTGTCACTCTGTCTTTCAAATAAATAAAATAATTTTTTATCAATGTCCATTGAGGTTTTAGGAAGTTCATTTTTCTCTGAGTCATATGGTTGAGCTCTTTGACCATCAGAGACAGAGGAAATCTACTTTTCCACTGGAGAATATGCTTTTTAAAACAAGGAAAGTAAAAGGAAAACAGATGTAAATCCGTAGTGGAGACTGTGATCCAATTTGAGTGTCCGAATGATGTTAAATTCACTGATTCATGAAAAGACAGCTATAATGTTTTGGTGATAAGGACAAATACAAGATAAATTAATGAACAAATAAAGAAATTGCACACTGCCCATGGACCTAATTTTTCATGGCTGCAGAACCGGGCATTTAAGACTACCTGGGTAATCTCCCTGGGTTAGCTTCCAGTTGATGGTCGCCTGGCATTCAGTTGTGATGCCTGTGACTGTTCCCTCCTGGGTGCACTGACAAAGGGGAAAATCTGTTTGCTTCCCAAAGTACAACTGCACCAGCCTGTACCCTTCTCAGAAGGAGGAAGGCATGTGGGAAGTCTAGCTAAGGGCTCTGAACTGTTCTGGCCGATCCTGCTCTTGGACTGGCATTCTATCTCTTCTGATATAGTCATTCCCTGAATTCTGGCCCCTGCTGTGGTCCACACTGTGCCTCTCTCTAACCCCAGAAAATCTGAGATGCCCCCAACCTGTTAAAGAGAAGAAGAAAATAAATGAGGGAAGGAGTTGGATTAAGTCTCAGTAACTGTTTGCATTGAGTACCGGGTACACAGTGTGAAGATATCATGCCGATTTTTGCCAGGAATAAGATTTTAGTAGCCTATTTAGGAGAGCCCTCTTCAAGTGAGCATGGAGGGTGGGGCACGTTTGGAGTCTATATTACTTGGGAAGAAAGCATAAACAAGTTCCTTGTGCTTGTTCCAGAAAAGCCAGCTGAAAGAAAGCAGTTGCTACCCATCTGTGTCTCAGGTTTCCTGTTCTGCTGGAGGAGGATCAAGATGTTTATCATTTCCTGGCTCAATACAGAATTTCAGACAGAGGCCCAATGAGCATAATTTTCTATGTACTTTTGCTTTTGGAGGGTTGATTTTTATTTATCAAAATATATTTTCCCATACAGACCAAGGAGATAGTAAAGGTTGCTTGAGACAAAATATGACTTGTTGCCT
This sequence comes from Lepus europaeus, assembly GCF_033115175.1. Classification (NCBI taxonomy): domain Eukaryota; kingdom Metazoa; phylum Chordata; class Mammalia; order Lagomorpha; family Leporidae; genus Lepus; species Lepus europaeus. The sequence goes on from NW_026909129.1 coordinate 152,867, forward strand.
ATATATTTATGCACAGCTTATGAGTTAAGAACAAGTTTTTCACGTTGTATTTCTTTGTTTTAATTTTATTTATGGATTTATGGGGTGGGTGTTGTGATGCAACTGGTTAAGTCACTACTTGGAACACCCAAAGCCCATATTTAGTGTTGGTTCAAGTCCTGGGTAGGACTCTGCTTCTGACAGAGTTTCCTGCTAATGAGCTTGGGAAGGCAGCAGATGACGGCCCTGGTATTTGAGTTCTGGGCTTCAGGCTTTGGCGTGGTCCACTCCTTGCTGTTGTGGGCATTTAGGGAGTGAACCAGTAGACAGCAGATGTTTCTCTGCCGCTCTCTCTCGCGCACGCGTACTCTGCCTTCCAAATAAAATGAATAAATATATTATTTTTAAAGACTTATTTATTTATTTACAAGTCAGAGTAACACAGAGAGCTGGAGAGAGAGAGAGAGAGAGAGCAGTGAGACAGAGAGAGAATGAATCTTCCTTCTGCTGGTTCACTCCCTAAATGCCCATACTAGCCAAAGCCAGGAGAGACCAAATCCAGGAGCCAGAAACTCCATTCAGGTTTCTCAAGGACCCAAGGACTTTAACCATCGTCTGCTACCTCCCAGATGCATTAGCAAGAACGTGGTTCTGAAGAGAAAGCAGGACTTCGTCTCAGGTACTCTCATATGGGGTGCACGCATCCCAGACAGCAGATATACCCACTGTACCACAACACCTGCCCCAAACATACATTTTTTTCTCTAAGATTTATTCATTTGAAAGGTAGACACATACTGAGGGAGGGGGTCTTCCATCTACTTACTCTCTCCCCAAATGCTTGCAACAGCTAGCACTGGACCAGGCCAAAGCCAGTGCCAGGATCTCCATCTGGGTCTCCTAATGTGGGAGGCAGGAAGCCAAGTAATTGGCGCATCATTCATTCCCTTCCAGGCCCATCAGCAGGAAGCTCTGTCAGAGGGATAGAGCAGCCAGGCTTCAAGAGAGGCGCTCCAACATGGAGCCACTGTGCCACCATGCCAGCCCACCATTTCTGAGTGACCGAAAAATAACCCAAAGCAGTATATTTCATGGCATGTGATAATTACATAATATTAAGTTTCATTGTCCTTCAAACGTGTTGTATTACATCATATGCTCTTATGGTACAGTGGAGCTTTTTGCAATAGAGATTGCATCACGTGCAAGGTCTAAAACATTGACCAATTGGACCTTTCTAGAAAGGCTTTTCACCTGTGATGTAGAGCAACTAACATTCAAGTGTAGTAACTGAATCCACCTCTCCTTTCCATATTGTTTTCTCTGTATTTGTTTAACCATGAATTGCCATGAGTAGCCCTGGTATGGTTGGAGTCTCTTTTCTGGAGAATATGGAAGAGGTCAAAGATGTATGAAGTTGTGTACAAATATAGAAAAAATAAAATCTTGAAATTTCAAGTGAACTTTTATAGAGACAAAAATGTGCAATTTTGTATGATTTGGAGCAAGATAACCTTGAAAATATTTTTTAAAAGATTTTTGTATGGACCGGCACTGTGGTATATCAAGTAAAGCCACTGACTGCAGTGCCGGCATCCCACATGGGCTCCAGTTCAAGTCCTGACTGCTCAACTTCCAATCCATCTCTCTGCTATGGCCTCAGAAAGCTGTAGAAGATGGCTCAAGTCTTTGGGCCCCTTGACCTGCATGGGAAACCTGGAGGAAGCTCTTGGATCCTGGCTTCAAATCAGCCCAGCTCCTGCCTTTGCGACCATTTGGGGTGTGAACCAATTTATGGAAGACTTTTCTCTCTCTGCCTCTGCTCCCCTGTAACTCTCTGCCTTTCAAATAAATAAATAAATCTTAAAAAATGATTTTTCTATTTGAAAGTCAGAGTTATAGACAGAAAGATCATCCATCCATTGGTTCACTCCCTAGATGGCCGCAATTGTTGGGGCTGGGTCAGGCCAAAACCAGAGGCCCAGAAGCTTCCTCCAGGTCTCCCACATGGGTGGCAGGGGCCCAAATACTCAGGCCTTTCCTAAGCCATTAGTAGGGAGCTGGATGGGAAGTGGAGCAGCTGTCAGGATAGAACCCATGCCCACATGAGATGCTGGCATCACAGGTGGTGGCTTTACTCACTATGCTGAAACGATTTTAATTAGATGAAAAACTTTGAGTTTATTCTTCAGCTTATTAGTCTGCCTACCTACCATATTGCTCTCACCAAAAGATTGGCAAGTTGTTATGAATTTAACCCCTCTCCAACACCCCCAAAGAATCTTTGCTACCTTGGAGAAAATGGAATGTACCTTAATAAAATTGAAATTGAGAAGACAATTCTGAAGTCTTGAGTTTGAAGAATATCACTTTGTTCATAGCTGAAGGGAGGATTGAGGAAAACACAAGTCTCTGGGTGTATTAGAGGTGCTGAATGAATTGCTATCTAGACTTGGAGCTGGAGCATATGTAGTCTTTACCCCTCATATTTACTGCAAAAGGATCACTCAGTTATGGCTCTGTCTCAACTGTTTTGTGGCCCCCTGTGTTATAGGTAAAAAATATGACTATTTCACCCATTTAGCAAATGAGAGAGAAAGTTGCATGAAGATCACAATCCAGGATATTTTCCATCAATTGAAAGGATTCATGAACTGATTCGAAGGTTTCTGATAGAGTCCATGATTTCACCGAAATGCCATTATAAGTGAAGCATTCCAAGATTTAACAACTGGGAAGTGTTCAGGTCAACTATGGCATAGCAATCTGGTGGAATATAAAAACACCACTCCAGATGGTATGGAGACCTTGCTAGTAAGCAAAATGACATCAAGATTCATAGTTAAAACAACATCCGCCTAAGAAGCCAAGGAGGTTAAAGCAGAACAGCACTCCCCAAAGCGTGGTCCACAGCCCATGAAGATCCAAGTCCAACTGGGAAGTGTGGAAATGCAGAGTTTCCATTTGGAATCTTTTACAGCAACTTAAAAAAGTTTGATTTTACAGTTGAATTTTAAAATGAACAACAAAATTGGGCCTGTATTTTTATGTCTTTATTTCATTTTTCTAGCAATTAATTTTTTTTATTTCACAGAAGTATTAGCCTATAATGCCTGAAAGAAAATAAAATAGACTCTCCCTTATAGATAGTTTCAGAAACACTTTGTCTACTGAAAAAAATGGGTTCTTATTAACATTTACAATGAAGTGCATTTTTTAAACAAAAATGCCATTTTATGGGCATTACCATTGTATTTTAATCAAAGGTTATGACAGTGCATGGTTGGTTGCTTGTTATCAAATTGCTATACTGGGCCAGAGAGAACATCATTTTATTTTTTCCCCCTTGGGTTTAAGCAACTTTTAAATATCAAATGCTGTCTTGTGCTGCCGCAGTATGACAACAAATTTCTGTGTAAATGACTAAGTCATTGCTGCAACATAATTCAAGGAGGGAAAAACAGAAATCCTACAGAAATGTGTAGATTAAGTCAGTGTGCAACAAAATAGAAATGTCAGGATCTTCCTCCACTTAAGATGCAGGGACCAGAGCATGGAGACACGAGAAGAGAATTTGATTTACAATTTGAAGGAAAACCAGCAGTAAAATAATTGAGAGCCAGAAAGCAATCTCACTCCTGCCAAATTGCTTTCCGCCATGCATGCTTCATTTAGGAGCAATATTCAGATACTTACATTTAGTCCCTGCCCATTTTCTTCCCCTGGTGAATACTCCATCCTGTCAGGTTGGGAATGCTTCTCGGCTGTGATCAGCAGAAGAGAATATTCAAGTTACCAGCATTGGGTTATGCCTGGAGCTTTATAAATAAAAAGTGGTTGATTTTCCAAATGCAAAGGTGATAAGCTGGATGTTAATGAGAACATTCTCGGTCCCCAAATTGCAAAGATGTGGGTTCCTTTAACTAAGCTTTGATTCTGTGGAAGTCAGACATGTGGAAGAACATTGCAAATGGTAAACAGTTGGCAAAATATTTGTCAACAAAGACAGCATCTCTTACTACTACTACTACTACTACTACTACTACAGTAACACTTTGTGATAGAGATTTGATAAATCTCAGCCTTGATGTTGCTGATGGTTTTCCATCCCAGGAAGTGTTCATGGACGAAGGACATGGTCCCCTTTTACAGACTAGTGACTATCTCCAGGAATTGTAGTTCACAGATAACATAAGTAAAACATGTACTGTGCTGTCAAACCATTGCTTAGCTCTCTGAGTCACATAGATGTTTAGTCATTTCTTTATAATCTTGAAAAGCCAGTGACAAACTTTGACTGAGGAGCCTGCTGCTTCTTATGCCTTACCCTACAGCAAGAATTTAAAGACCCAAAATGAATGTACAGGCGAACATCCGAGACGTTTCTTGCTTACATTAGAAACCATTTCTGGTTTGCTTATAAGAAATGCAAATCTGCAGATTCATTTAGTTAATTTTTAATTGATATATAATATATGTGTACTTATTTCCAGGCTACAACTTTACAATTCAATACATGTAGACAGGGCGTAGTGATCAAATCAGAATAATTAGTATTTCTAGCTTCTCAAATTATATAACTTCTATGCATTGGGAACAGTCAAACTATTCTCCAGTTATTTTTAAAAATATTTATTTATTTGAAAGGCAGAGCATAAAAAAACAGAGAGCCAGAGAGAGAGAGAGAGAGATCTTCCATCAGCTGGTCCACTCCATAAATGGTCATAACTGCTGGGATAGGGCCAGGCTAAAGTCAGGAACCAGGAGCTCAGATCTCCCATATGGTTGGCAGGGGCCCAAGTACTTGTGCTATTGTTTTTTTTTTTTTTCTCATTACATCAGTTTATAATCAAGAGGTCACCTGTTCTTTAAATTCAAAATACATGTCCTCTCAGACTATAGTTCTGCGTTATCTAGTGAGCAAACAGGGAGGTTTTGGGAGCAGTGATGGCATTTGATAGGTTGTAAGTATGAATGAACGGCAGATGAGCACACCATGTGTGCATACATACACACATACATGAACTCATTTGCATCCACATGTGCACCACAATTATGCACACGTGCACGTACTATAATGAGGCTTAGTCGGCCCAAGCAAGTAATTATAAAAAATGATGCAAACGTAACTTAGAAACTTTTTTTTTTGACAGGCAGAGTGGATAGTGAGAGAGAGAGACAGAGAGAAAGGTCTTCCTTTTTGCCATTGGTTCATCCTCCTATGGCCGCTGTGGCCGGTGCATCGTGCTGATCCGAAGCCAGGAGCCAGGTGCTTCTCCTGATCTCCCATGCGGGTGCAGGGCCCAAGGACTTGGGCCATCCTCCACTGCCTTCCCGGGCCATAGCAGAGAGCTGGCCTGGAAGAGGGGCAACCAGGACAGAATCCGGCGCCCCGAACGGGACTAGAACCCCGTGTGCCGGCGCCGCAAGGTGGAGGATTAGCCTGCTGAGCCACGGCGCTGGCCGTAACTTAGAAACTTTGATATTTTATATTTGTATTTCACATCGAAATGTTTTTACTTCACCTTTATGTGTCTATGTGTACTTATGTCCTCATCTTTTGAGGATGAAGATTTTTTTCCATCAAGTGAGCCTGTCCAAATGCTTTCCAAAAGCAAGTGAGGCTTTCATTATTTAAGATTTATTCACTGATTTGAAAGGCAAAGTTACAGAGAGAGAAGGAGAGACAGAGAGAGATCTTCCATCCACAGTTTCTTCTCCAAATGCTCCCAATGGCCAAGGCTGTGCCGGGCAGAAGCCAGGAGCCTAGAGCACCCATAGAGGATGCTGGCATCACAGGTAGTGGCCTAGCCCTTCTATCATTCTCACCCAAACCACACTCTTTGAGTCTTTCACATCCACCAGAATTAGTCTGGACTGGGTTTGTTTATTTGAAAGGTAGAGTTACAGTTGCCATCTGATGGTTTGCTCCCCAGATGGCTACAAAGGCTAGGACTGTGTCAGGGTGAAGCCAGGAGCCAGGAGCCAGGAGCCAGGAGCTCCATCCAGATTCCCACATGGGTGGCAGAGAGGCAAGTGCTTGGATCGTCTTCTACTGCTTTCCCAGGCACATAAGCTAGGGAGCTGGATGAGAAGTGGAGCAACTGGGACTCCACCTAGTGCTCATTTGGGATGCCTCAAAGGCAGTGAGACCCAATGCCAGCCCATCTAGACTCATAAGACTTTATTTGAAAAGCACAGTTATCTCACTACACCTAATTTGGCAATAGCACTGTGTACTCATTCCACTTTAGTGTTTCCAAAGTATTCTGGTTTGTTTTTGTGGAAATCACTGTCTAGGTACTCACCACTGGATGGTTTACATATTATTTCACTAGATTTTGTACTTCTAAAAGCCAATGCTGCTTGCATAGAGACACTTTGGAAGATAACTCAAATGACACACACAAACTCGTGGCTTCAAGCAGATAGGTGTAAGCTGAGTGGGGAGTCACCCGCTAGCTTCCAGCTGTCAACATCCACCAAACATTTGTCGCTAAGTTTTGCAAAGAGAACAGAAGGTGTTCTTTCTTTCTTTTTCTGTTTTTAAGATTTATTTTATTTATTTGAAAGACAGAGTTACAGAGAGAGGTAGAGCCAGAGAGAGAGAGAGGTCTTCCACTCCGCTGGTTCACTCCCCAAATGACCACAATGGCTGGAGCTGAGCTGATCCGAAGCCAGGAGCCAGGAGCTTCCTCTGGGTCTCCCACGCGGGTGCAGTGCCCAAGGACCTGGGCCATCCTCTACTGCCTTCCCAGGCCAAAGCAGAGAGCTGGATCGGAAGAGGAACAGCCAGGATGTGAACCAGCATCCATATGGGATGCCGGCGCTTGAGGCTGGGGTTTTAACCCACTGCACCACAGCACAGGCCCCAGGTTTTGTTTCATTAACACTATTTCTATAATATCTCTGAAGCTTGGAATAAAAGCTGTGACACATTTCTGGAAATTTATAGAACCTAATGGTCCATACTTTTCCCTAATTTTACCTCTGACCTCACCTTTGTCTACATTTTTTTTCTTTTAGTCACGTATACTTTATTGCCTTGTCTCATTATACTGTAAGAACCCTCTCACCTCCGACTAGACTAGTCAAGAGGTTTGCTGAATAGGTGCATGGTGGTGTTATGGGCAAGCAGTAAGCCATGTTTTCCAAGACTTTGATTCTAGAATTAGCACATATGTAAAAAGATTGTTCCATTAAAATTATCCTTGAACTTCCCTTAAGAAGGCCGTCTGATTAAATCTAACACAGTATCTCCAGGGATCTAAAATACTCACTTTTTCCATTGTCTTTGGAGCAGCTCAGAATTATGTTGTCAGAGTTAATTTTGGCTACGGGGGGAGTAACTGGCAAGACACAGGTATGTTTCAGAACCAGAAGAGTGTGGGACGGCTCCTCTATGACAGAGAGGCTTGTGGGAACTGAGATTTGTGTCTGTCTCCTAAGGAGTTTAAAAGCACATTCTTCCTGGAGTTATTTAGGAGTGTTTAGGAGTGTTTTCTGGATGAGCTAAGTCTCTGCTTTCTGAAAAGACAACAACAGAAAATCATGATGTTCCCTTTCCACATATTCATGTAGGACACACTCAAAATTTTTTCAATGAGCTACCATAAAATTCAAATGGAAAAGCTTGCTTGTATTTCCAGGCCAGCCAGAGTATGTTCTCAGCTTTTTAACTTGGTGTATGTGTTCCAAAAAAGAGCCTCACTATTTTAAGTGTTTACAACCTCGCTCTTGAGTGAGTATATTGCTGATTTGAAAATGGAATTATTTTCCCATGTTGTTCTTAAATGGGACTGATTTCCTCAAACATTGTACTTTTCAAGGGAAAATGTGTGCTTTCGTATTTCTCAAGCCAACTGAAAACTCTTAATATATGGACTTCATAATTTTATTACCACCTTCATGCCTTTTAATAAATGAGGTGGGGGAAGACACTTGGCACGGTGGTTAAGATGCTGCTTGGGATACCTGCATCCCATTAGGAGTGCCTGTACTGGAGTCCTGTTCCACTTCTGATCCCAGTTTCCTATCACAGTGCACCTAGCAGGAGATGGCTCAAGTACTTGGGTTATGCAACCGATGCAGGAGACCTGGATTGAGTTCATGGTTCATGGCTTCAGCCTGGCCCAGCCCCAGCTGTTGTAGGGATTTGGGAGAGAATCTGCAAAAGATCTCTCTCTGTCTCTGTCTCTCTGCCTTTCAAATAACTAAAAAGAAACATTTTTTAAAAGACAGTGTTTTTTAGGCCGGCGCCGTGGCTTAACAGGCTAATACTCTGCCTTGCGGCGCTGGCACACCGGGTTCTAGTCCTGGTTGGGGCGCCGGATTCTGTCCCTGTTGCCCCTCTTCCAGTCCAGCTCTCTGCTATGGCCCGGGAAGGCAGTGGAGGATGGCCCAAGTCCTTGGGCCCTGCACCCCATGGGAGACCAGGAGAAGCACCTGGCTCCTGGCTTCAGATCAGCATGATGCGCTGGCCGCAGCAGCCATAGGAGGATGAACCAATGGCAAAAAGGAAGACCTTTCTCTCTGTCTCTCTCTCTCTCTCACTATCCACTCCGCCTGTCAAAAAAAAAAAAAAAAAAAAAAGACAGTGTTTTTATTTCACAAATGAGGACATCAAAATTTTATTTTCTTCCAGGGCATTTACTTTAACCATACTTTTTTTCAAAGTATAATAACTGATAGAAAATTGCAGGTTCCTATTAATAAACGAATATACTGTTAGTCTTCCAAATAGAATTGTATGTAATACTTATAACATTAATTTCTCCTTAGTAGACAACTGCATTTTTCCCCATTTATGACTAATTTTCTTTATTCAAAATGCCGTAACACTAGTATTTTTTAGTTATGTCAAGTTTGGGAATGTAACACTTGATAACTTTAAGATTCATACCCCTGAGTGCACCCAATTTGTTTCCTCAGAAACCTTTTATTTAAGGTATACAAGCTTCATGGATTTCATAAATGCAACTTAAGGAACATAAGTGATTCTTCCCACCTGACTATCCCTCCCACTCACACTCCTACCCTTCCTCCTCTTCCCTCTCCTATTCCCATTCTTGTTTTTTACTAAGATCTATGTTCAATTAAATTTATACACATAAGATTAACTATATACTAAGTAATGAGTTCAACAAATAGAATGAAAAAAAATTGCTGTTCCTCAATGGTCAAGACAAGAGCTATCCAAAGTCATCACATTTCAAATTACCAGTTTCACTTTTATGTATCACCTATTAAGTGCTCTATTAGTTTCCACAGATCAGGGAGATCTGTGGTATTTGTCCCTTTGGGACTGGCTTATTTCACTAACTATGATGTTTTCTAGTTTCATCCATTTTGTTGCAAACAACAGGATTTCATTTTTTTTTTTTACTGCTATGTAGTATTGCATGGTGTACATATCCCATAATTTCTTTACCCAGTCTTCAGTTGATGGACATTTGTGTTGATTCCATATCTTATCTATTGTGAATTGAGCTGCAGTAAACATGGGGTTACAGATAACTCTTTCATATGCTGATTTTATTTCCCTTGGGTAAATTCCCAGGAGTGGGATGGCTGGGTCGTATGGTAGGTCTATATTCAGATTTCTGAGGTATTTCCATACTGTCTTCCACAGTGGTTGTACCGGTTTACATTCCCACCAGCAGTGGATTAGGGTACCTTTTTCCCCCACATCCTCATCAGTATTTGTTGTTTGTTGATTTCTGTATGAGAGCCCTTCTAATGGGGATGAGGTGAAACCTCATTGTGGATTTGATTTGCATTTCCCTGATGGCGAATGATCCTGAGCATTTTTTCATGTCTGTTGGCTGTTTGGATTTCCTCTTTTGAAAAACGTCTGTGTAAGTCCTTGGCCCATCTCTTAACTTGGTTGGTTGCTTGGTTGTTGTTGAGTTTCTTGAGCTCTTCATAGATTCTGGTTATTAATCCTTTATCAGTTGCATAGTTTGCAAATAATTTCTCCCATTCTGTCGGTTACTTCTTCACTTTCCTGAGTGTTTCTTTTGCAGTGCAGAAGATTCTCAATTTGATGTAACTCCCTTTGTCAAGTTTGGCTTTGACTGCCTGTGCTTCTGGGATCTTTTCCAAGAACTCTTTGCCTATGTCAATGTCTTGCAGGGTTTCCCCAATGTTTTCTAATAATTTGATGATATTGGGTCATAGATTTATGTCTTTGAACCGTTTTGAGTGGATTTTTGTGTAAAGTGTAATATATGGGTCTTATTTCATAGTCTTGCATGTGGAAATCCAGTTTTCCCAATACCATTCGTTGAAAAGACTGTCCTTGCTCCAGGGATTGATTTTAGCTCCTTTGTCAAAGATAAGTTTTAGATGTGATTGGATTGATTTCTGGAGTTTCTATTCTGTTCCATTGAACTACACGTCTGTTTTTGTGCCAATACCCAGATGTTTTGACTATAACTGTCCTGTAGTATGTCTTGAAATCTGGTATTGTGATGCCTCAGGCTTTGTCTTTGTTGTATAAGATTGTTTTAGCTATTCGGGGTCTCTTGTGTTTCCATATAAATTTCAGCATTATTTTTTATTTTTTTCTGTATCTGAGAAGAATGCCATTAGTATTTTGATTGGTATTGCATTGAATCTGTAAATTGCTTTGGGTAGTATGGACATTTGATATTGATTTTTCCAATCCATTAATATGGAAGATTTTTCTGTTTTTTGGTGTCTTCTATTTCTTTCTTTAATGTTTTGTAATTCTCATTGTAGAGATCTTTTATGTCCTGGGTTAAATTTATTCCAAGGTATTTGGGGAGAGGGGGCTATTGTGAATGGGATTGATCTTAGAAGTACTTTTCTCATCCTTGGCATTGTCTGTGTATACAAAGGCTACTGATTTTTGTGTGTTGATTTTATATCCTGCCACTTTACCAAACTCTTTTATGAATTCCAATAGTCTCTTAGAAGAGTCTTTTGGATCCCTTATTTATAGAATCATGTCATCTGCAAATTGGGATGCTTTGACTTCCTCATTTCCAATTTGTATCCCTTTGATTTATTTTTCTTGCCTATCCTTGACTATATTGAATAACAATAGTGAGAGTGGGCATCTTTGTCTGGTTCTTGATCTTAGTGGGTATGCTTCCAGCTTTTCCCCATTCAGTAGGATGCTGGCAGTGGGTTTGTCAGAAATAGCCTTGATTGTATTGAGGAATGTTCCTTCTATACCCAATTTGCTTCAGAGTTTCATAATGAAAGGATGTTGTATTTTATCAAATACTTTTTATGCATCCATTAGTAATAATAATATGGTTTTTTTTCCTCAAGTTTGTAAAATTTCCAGAGATTTGTCTTCTAATTCAGATATTCTTTTTTATGCCTCAGTATGTTAAGGATTTCTACTGTATTTTTATTTCCCCTATTGAATTCTTCATTTCCAATATTTCATTTTGATTTCTCTTTAAAATCTCAATTTTACTGGAAAAATTTTCATTCATTCCATGTATGGATTTCTTTAAGTCATGGGTTTGCTACTGACTACTAAGTAATCCTACAATCAATTTTTTGAATTCTGTTTCTGGCATTTCTTTTCAATATCTTCATCTTCACATTCTAACACTGATGTGTTGTATTCTATTTGGAGGTGTCATGTTGTCTTCCTTACTCTTGTTTCTTGAATTGCTGAATTTATTTTTATGCCTTTGTGGAGATATTTGTTGGTTTTGTTTTTTCCCTGTGATGGCTTTTATCTTTGGACTATGTCTCTGTGGCTTAGTGGAGTGTCTGCTCTTCTAGTGGATACCCAGAGGCGTGTTCTGAGTGTGGCCAGGGAGCTCTGGTCAGTGTTTCAGGGTGAGTGGAGTGTCCAAGGTGACACCCAAGTTGGGCAACTTAAATCAATCTCTCTCTCTCTCTCTCTCGTTATCAGTGTAGAGGTTTGATCAGGTCTGTTGGCATAGTCTCTGGCTCACCTCTTCTCCTCCAAGAAGACCAATACCTGGGCGGGAGCCCCAGTGGTCACAATATTCATCCACACTGCCACAAGAACTGCACAAAGGGTCCATGCAGTCCTCAGTGTGAGCATGGATCCTGCAGCAATGACCACCACCAGGGAATCAGGGAGCCCTGAACATGTGGAACTGCCCACAGTGACTGCCCACTCCCTGCACCCTCCTATGCAGCCACAATGTTTTCACAGTCCCAGCATACCCATCCCCTCGTCAATCTTCTCAGCTAAACTCAGGCATCTCCTCTCAGCTGGTTGCTGGGCACATGGACACAAGCTGGCTCAGCTGTTATCTATGTCAAAAACGGCACCCTCCTTCTCTCAGCTACTTACAGGGTGCCAGTCAGAGAGAAAGAAACATGACCCATTTTTTTTTCTCTCTAGGTTGGCAGGTACACTGTTCCCACAGGGCTCCCAGCTGGATTCACACCAGGCTCTCTTTGTAGCTTTATCACCAGTGGTTTGGGCTGTTGCAGTCTGATCTCAACCCACTCTACAAAGATGGTGTTGAGGCTCTCGGCTGCTGGGATCCTGAGTTGTGTGTATCCATACCCTTCACATAGGTCCATGGTGTACCTCTAATTTGCATGGAGTTTCCTCTACTGTTTTTTCCCTAACTCTCCCTTGAGATTGCACTCTCTCCACTTTTTTTTTTAACTATCTTCCCCTAGACTAGAGCAGTAAGTGCCCTCCCTATTCTGCCACCTTGGAATCCCCCAGTTTGTTTGTAAAGCAGCAACACTGCGTACTAATTTAGATTTCAGAGTCTGGGTTTGAAGCAAGACTGCCTGGGGCTTTGGGGTATTTTTTTTAATCTCCATGTGCCTAAATTTCCTCCTCTATAAATGGACGTATTAGTTGTGTTAGTAGTGAAGATTAAGTGAATTACTCTTTCTAAAACTGTACTCATACACCACAGTTCTCAAATATTTTTATTATTAGTGTCAACCCTATATATATACACATATATATGTATATATATATATATATATACACATATACATATATATGAGAATGAGGTTCACACAGGTAGATGGCAGCTGTAATACCTTGGCGATCCGGTCTTTCACCTCCTCCCTTCCTGTCTCCATGCAGGTGGCACCAGCCATTAAGGAGAGGATGATGAAGAAGGGAAGTCTGATGTTGGGCTATCAGCCCCACCGCGGGAAGGTCAACTTCTTCCGCCAGGTGGTGATCAGTCCTCAAGTGAGACGGGAGGACATGGACTTCCTCCTGGATGAGATAGACCTGCTGGGTAGAGACATGTAGCTGTGGCTTTTTGTCCCCCAGAGGCAATGATCCTGCCCTGGGGAGGGTGTCTTGGAGACACATCATAGATTGCAGCTCTCCTGATGCAAAATAGGAAATATTCCCAGCCCAAACTCAGCAAAAATCAAAATTCTATGCAAGCAGTGATAAAGATCTTTATCTGCTGAGTCACTACATTTACTCTATCAGAACAAGTAGTAAACGAACAATAAAAAGATTTTCTCAAGGACTGTCTTTGAGACATGGCCTTGAAGAGAGCTTTGTAAGCCCCATGTGGGTTTTGGGTTCTCTAAGCTTACACTGCTCTTCAAGGAACATGTCACTTGGTAGTTTGAAGCAATGGTTCTCAAAGTGAGCTCCCTGCTAGCAGCATCGACATCACCTGGAAACTTGTTCAAAGGGCAGCTTCTCAAGACCTATGCTCCAGACCCAGTGAATAAGCAGCTCTGCAGGTGGATCCCAGGAGGCTGTGTTTTAACAAGTCATTGGGAAGTACTGGTTTAAGGAAAATCGTGTAATGATTGAATAATCAGTCTGAAGTTTTGCCAGCAAATGGATGTGGAATATTTCAGTAGTTCCTGAGCCAGTCTTTGGAAATTATATCTGTAGCATTTATAGCAGAAATATTGCAAGGCATCAGCAGCACGTCAATGCTAATTTATAAGAGGCAGAATATATAAAATGTTTACTTTATAAAGATGTATGTTTTCTGCTGGCTGAATGTGTTTTCTCAATGGTTAAAATGAACAGTTATCTGTTCTAATTTATCTAAATTAGAGATTAGGATAATTGACAAGCACTTTGTAATGTGACTCTTTCCATCAGTGAGCAATAGTTCTAACTCCCTTCCAAAACCATTGCATCATTAGCTGGGAGCAGACTTTACAATTGTGTGTGTGTGTGTGTGTGTCTTTGAACTCAAGGGGCCCATTTCTTATCTTGCTCTCTGCCTTGTAGGGAATAACTAGAACAAAGTCCAGGGCTATACAACATTCCCTTTCTCAAGTTTGCAATGTCAGTGTAGACTATTAAATGGTTTCTATTAGGCAGAGAATCTCCAGATCAGAGGCCTTTCAGTAGAAGTACCTCCTCCACGTCTCCTGGAGTGGATGATTGAAATTCTCTCTCTGATCCTTGTCTTAGATTTCTTGGAATGTTTTCTTTGACTAAGAAATGGATAGAATTCATAGTTTTGGGTATAGAGTTCAAAAAGCTGGGTTATGAAGATAATTAAAGCTCTGCATTGAAAGATGACTGATTGAAGAGTGTTAGTATTAGACGTAGCATATTCAATAACCTTTTCATACTCCATCTTCAGCTCATGTCGTTTAAATTTCAGACAGCAAAAAGCAGACGTATCATGTTTGCTTTTATTGCATATTTTCATTTTGCTGTGCATGATTGTTCAATATCTCTATTGGTAAAAATATTTTAATCTTTTTCTGAATTAGTTCAAGTTCTCTGGTGATAGATATTTACGTGTGTATGTGTATGGGGGAGGGAGGAGTGTGAGTATTTTACATATTTTGTTGCCTTTTCATTTTAATGTCTACATAAAATGGTTCTAAAATTGATGTTTGCAAAATTTGGTTTCATGAAATAAAAAGTAACATTAATAAACTTAGTCTTGTTGGCTTTTTCTGTCATCTCCTCTTTACTGGATTGTGTCAATCCATTTTAAAAGTGAACTGTACTTGATTGACATTTTAGCTTAAGATTGAGGAAGTAGGTGAGAAACTGTCTTTGAGTTAACAAATTTAATAAAACAGAAAAGGCTGTTATAACAAAGTATGGATTTATCTCGTGTTTAGTCTTTTTTTGTCTACCAGGCAAGCCATGGAAAATTCTGTAACTATAGCTCAACTCCTGCTGTGCCTTTTTATGAAATATGGTAGTCCTTTGATTAATGAAAAAAAAAAGACTGCTATCAAATATTTTTAAAATTCTATTCTTGTTTCTTGGAATATTTAAACTTTCTTGGAATATTTAAACACTCAGACATTTGACTGGATGACCAAAAATAATCCTCCAATGAAAGGGTGTTTAGAATTCAATCATGCATTTGTCCGATAAAAGATTTGTAGTGTGTCTACTGTGTTCTAGGCAATTATCTAGGTGCTAGAGATAGGCCGCGAATAAAATAAGCAAAGGCCTTGCTGTCCAATGCCTTCCTTCCAGTGGAGGCAGACAATTAGAATATATATATATATATATATATATATATATATAACTAGTCAGCTAAAGGGAATTGTTTGGAAGAAAAATTAAAGAGAATAAAGGGGATGGAGTATAAAAGTCAAAGACGGATGTGGTGTGCCATTGTAGAAAAAGCAAGGCCATTGCTGAGGTGACTTTTGAGTGGCGACGTTCAGGAAAGGAGGGAGAGAAGGATAGGGTTCTGGAAAAAGATGTTCCATATCAAGGGGATAGCAATAAGAGGCCTGAGGGCTTGCATTCATGAGGCATCCGCAGACCAACACGGGGTTTACCATGACATCAGCAGCGTTGAATGATGAGTGGAGTGGCAGGTGACCAAGTCGAAGGAACACCTGGGAGTCAGTTACACAAGGTTTGCCAGTGGGGACCTCGAGTTAAATGGAATCACATTGGGAAATTTGAACAGGGTATTGAGGTAATTCAACATAATTTAGAAAGAGCATGCTGATTATTGTTTGGGGAATAGGAAGTATGTGGCAAGTGTAGACTTAGAGAAACCTAATAGGAAGCAACTGAAGCTGTTCAAGCAAGAATTATGGTAGTTTATACTCAAGTCCTAAAGGGGATCTCACTCTCAGGGAATTTACAGGCAGAGCTGATAGGGTTCAGAGTGGAGGCAAGTGTTAACAGAGAAATGAGCAATTAAGGAGAATTCCATGTACGTGTGGCCTGGGCAACTATTAGGAAGGGGTTTCCCCTTACTGAAATGAGGACTGGAAGAGCAGTAGTTTTAGCTGGCTTTGGCCGTGTCAAATTTGAGTTGTCATGGAGTTAGTCAACCCAAGAATATTTATAAGTCATTACTTATAAGTCTCAGCTTCAAGTGGGTAGAGACTGAAGATATAAATTTAAGAGCCATCAGCACAGGAATGTTATTAAAGTTATGGAACTGGATGAGATCATAGAAAAAGCGGAGATTCAAAGGAGAAGCAGGTCAAGGAGACATAACTGGAGAAGAACAGGAGCCAACAAAGGCACCTGGGAAGGAGCTGCCAGTGAGGTAGAGGAAGAAACAAGAGAATGGTCGCCCAAAGGCCAAAAAGGCGTTGCAAAAATGTATTTATTTTCATTTTATTTGAAAGGCTGAGAGACAAACAGATGGAGAGAGAGAGACAGAGAGAGAGACAGAGAGAGAGAGAATCTTCCATAGGCTGTTCATTCCCCCTCAAATGCCCACAATAGCCAGGGGCAGGATAGGCCAACGCCAGGACCTGAAAACTCCATCCATGTCTTCCCTGTGGGCAGCAGAGACTTGAGCCATCATCTGCTGCCTCCCAGGATCAGTGTTAGCAGGAAGCTGGGTTGGAAACAGAAATAAGACCCAAGCTTAGGCACTGTGATATGAAATGCAATCTCAAACTGAGTCTTAATCACCATGCCAAACACCCACCCCAAGAAACATCTTTAATGAAGGAAGGCGCGAAGGACCATATCAAATGCTGTGGATGTGTCAAGTGAGAACTGAGATTTACCTTAGGAATTAAATTACCTTAGTCTTGGTATAAAAGAGGGCATTGATTTGTTTATTAAAACTACTCTGACAAAGGTAAGTATTTGGATTATAGTTTTCATTATGCTTCCTAGTAGTCATCAGACTTTATTCAACCAAAAGACTAAAGTTATTCTTCTACCTTTTGACTTTTATCAATACTCCTCTATTGGAAAAATATTTAGTAATTGTAATGTGGGTAAGCTTAAGAAAGAATCATATCGCTGTCGGATTAGATAGGATGACTGTTTGGGTCCAGCTTGACAGACCAATCGGAATCATGCCCCTTAGGTGACCCTGTCAACCATCCCCAGCCTTATGAGGTAAAGAAAGTTGTTAAGATAATCAGCTGCTCTTATCTGACCCCTGCAGGGTCCCTTATCCAATGACCGAAATATTACTATTTCTCTAAGTTTTGTATATTTATACAGCAGAGTGACAGAGAGAAAGTCAGAGACAGAGACAGGGAGAGATAGAGAGATATTCTGATCATTAATTCACTCCTTCAGTTGCATGCAACAGCTGAGGTTGGGCCAGGCTGAGCTAGGAGCATTTGGCCCAACATCCAATGGTCCTATGTCCAATGGCATCTAAGGCACATTAGCAGGAAACTGGACTGGAAGTGTAGCGTAGCCTTGACTGAAACTGGCTCTCTGTTATGGGGCGTGGGCATCAGAAGCTCTGGTTGAACACACCGTGCCACAGCATGGGTTTGTTTTGAAAAAGTCCAGGTGCATTTCATTTCATTTTGAGCCACAATTTTTCTTATAAAACATTTATCTTGTGGCATGGGGGGGTGTCCACTGAGCTGTGGCCACCCAAGGCCATGCTTCCATTCCTCAGCCCCTAATGTACTACATTCTGCATAATCCTGGCTTTATCCACTTCTTTTTTTATGACTCATGGCCCCTCCTGCCTTTAGCAGCCAGCTCTCATCTACCAGGGTTTGTTTGTTTGTTTGTTTTCTGAGAACAATGAGATTTAACAGAATATAACAAAGCACACAAATAACAATGGCTTAATTATAGGCTTATTTTCATTTATTCAAAAGATGTCCCAAAACAGACAATTCAGAGATGGTGTCTTACCTTGGTTACCCCACAGACAGAGATGAGACAAAGATTTGAGAGCAAGCTGCACATTGATTTGTTGATCATGGGAAACACTGTTTAGAGATGGGTGAAGGGAACTGGTAATATGAGAAATAGTGAGCAAATTAGTGCCGTGGGTGACTGAGGCTCAATCCTACAAAGACATCTGGGAAAAGGTACAGCGCAAACTTCAGAGATGTCCCACCCCAGGGCTGAGAAAGATGGGCTGAATACATTGATCAAGAGTTGAGCTCAGGGACACTCACTCGCTGGTGCCAGGTGCTCGCAGCTAAAGCTCCCAGCAGGATTATTGAGTGCCAAGGTGATTTGGGAGGGGTGCTGATAGCTTGTGAAATAGTGGATGCACCTCAACCACGGTAGCTTCTACAGATAATGTCTATAGATTTAAAATCCTGCTACACCTGTGTTCTGCTATCCCTAGAGATGGATTCGATCCTGTGATATCACATTCGGCTGTAACCCTGTGTCTTCAGGCATCTCTCCCACATTGCAGGCAGCAAGAAATTAAAAGGAACCTATACCACCACTGCCATGACTACCACCACTGCCTCCATTGGCCACACTTCTCTTTGCTTCTGTTTTTGTTGGTTTGTTTTAGCTAAATGCACTGATACCACAATAATGCACGGTAGATCCACTAGTAACAAAGGGAAATAAGATGATATCATTGGGATCATCATGACACAAACATGGAGTGACACTATTTCTTAAAGCAGTGTTTTATGCAAGGTCTTCAAAATAGTTAAGGAAGTGGATATTAGGAAAAACTTCCTGGAGTTCAATGTTTTTGTCCCCAAACAAGCTTATCTCTTAACTCTGTATTTCAGAGTTCAAACATTAACCTAGAAAGGCAAATTTCGATTCCTAGTAAACCATTCCGGATCCAGTCTGTCTGGTTCATTCTTGTCTAATCCAACTGGAAATGCACTGATACAACTTGAAATGTCTTAATCTCTTCGACTCAGTTCCAGTGGATTTTAAGCTGAGGGGCGGCATGGGGAGATCATGTTCATTCCTAGTTCTTCGGGATCAGTTTGGTTCTTCTTAATTTACACTGGTCTGAACTCACCTAGTGTAATTTGAACTGGCCTGGTTTCAGCCTGAAGTACTTTTCTGCCTCTGTTGCAGTCCCATTCCATTTGAGCTGGCTTTATCTTACGGGAATTCATTTCCACCAACTAGAATGGGTTTGATTTGATCTAATGCATATAGGATTTACTATGCACAGCCTAACGCAAGAACAAGTGGATTAAACGTACCCAATCCAACTGGATTCAGAAAGAAACTCCCTTTTAACGAAGCTCATGGCTCAGGGAGCACACGTAGCAGCAGTGGTGCAGTAAGGGGACTGCTGGCCGGTTCCTCCAGAAGACTCACCTAGTGTGCAAACACAACCCAGGTTGAGTGGAAGTCACAAGTTCAAAGAAATGAGAACTTTCCTCATTCTGTTCTCTACTGCCTTTCCTGCTTGCATGAGACTGGTCAAATGAAGCACTGGTTAGTCAGATCCCGTAAGTTAAGATTCGGGGTGTGCTCTGTGGGCTGAGTGGGGATGGGAGTGCAGAATAAGCAGCCAAGGGGAAAGCGTACTCTAGGGTTGCTGCATCTTTCAGGTGGGGCATTTCTCCTAGTCTATCACACAAGCCTGAGAATCCACTAACGCGAGAACCCAGGCAGAAGGTAACAATAGTCAACACTTAGCGAGTCCCTACTACATACCAGGTGCCAGCTACTTTACATGGTCTTATTTATTCCACACAACACGCCATCCACTGGAAGTTATTATTATCTTGTCTATTTAAAAAAATTCCTGGGGCCGGCACTGTGGCACAGAGGGTTAAACTTCTGCCTGCAATGCTGCAATGCTGGCATCCCATATGAGTCCCAGCCACTCTGCTTCTGATCCAGCTCCCTGCTAATGCACCTGAGAAAAGCAGCAGAGAGACCTGGATGGAGCTCCGGGTTCCTGGCGTTATCCAGGCTTAGCCTCAGCTGTCAGAGCCATTTGAAGAGGAAACCAGTGGATGGAAGATCTCTCTTTTTTTTCCTCCCTCTGTAACTCTGCCTTTCAAATAAATAAAATATATCAATTTAAAAAAAAAATACCCAAGATTATCAATTTAGCAGGTGATGGATCCAGGGATCAAATCTATATCCAGATCACCCCCAGAGCCCAGATTTTTAACCTCTCCACTTTACTGGGTAGCTGTTTGTGGCGGAAAGACCAGTCCAAACAAACATCTGTGCCTGGCTTCCACAGTCACTTTGCAAACGAAAGCATCAGGAACCCGTGTCACCTTTCTCAAGTCAGAGTATAGAAAATTTCCTTTCCACATTTTGCCATTTAAGTTGGAGAAGAGCGGTTATAGAGGAGATTTTGTGTGGAGATGCTGAGAAATTTTAACAGGAAACCCAGGGGAGGTGAGGAGAAAGCTTCTGATAATCCAGCCATTGCTTTACTTAGACCTGGCAAACCCAACTGAGTGTCTCAAAGTCACCCCGGGGAGGGCGCTGTGGTGTAGCCAGTGAAAGCCTTGGCCTGAAGCACCTGTATCCCATATGGGTACTGGTTCAACTCCCAGCTGCTTCTTTTCCGATCCAGCTCTCTGCTGTGGCCTGGGAAAGCAGTAGAGGATGGCCCAAGTGCTTGGGCCCCTGTACCCACGTGGGAGACCCGGAAGAAGCTCCTGGCTCCTGGCTGCAGATTGGCACAGCTCTGGCTGTTGCGGCCATCTGGGGAGTGGGCCAGCGGATGGAAGACCTCTCTCTCTGTCTCTAACTCTCTGTAGCTCTGACTTTCATATAAATAAAATAAATCTTTAAAAAAAAAGTCACCTCAAGCTCAGCCTAACTGAAACTGACTCAGGATTTCCTACTCCCAACTCTGCATGCCTCCCCAGATCTGTTCCTTCGCCCAGGTTTTCCAGATCAGTGAATGATATTATTTTCCATTTCATTCAGCAAACTAAAAATTTAGTTCATGCTTAACATCTCAATCTCTCCATCTCCTCTACTGTCCAATCTATTTGCAGGCTTGCCCCATTGGTCTCTAAAATATATCTCTGATCCTTCTGTGAAATCCTGTGTCCATCATCCTGCCCAAATTCCAAACTTCTGTCTCCTTGCCCTTGGCCTACAGCAACAACCTCTTGACCACATTGACACCTTGATTCTGCAGTTTGTCCACTCACCGAACAGGAACCAAACACAAAACGGAGCCTATGTTTCATTTTCTTAAAAACCTCCAGTGGCTTTCTATTTGCCCCTAGCTTGAGCAGCTGCCAGCTCAGCCAAAAGCCCACCAGGAAATCTGTTGGTCAGGCAAAACTAAGTCTCTGAACCCTGTGGCAGCCAGGAAGAAGGCAGCTTTGAAAGAGTCTTGGTGCCATCTCAAAGCCGGAGGTTGCCGGAGAGAATTTCCAGGCTTCAGGTCTGGAGTGAGTGGCTTAAGGTACCTCTCTCAAGGGGAGCTGATTGGGGCACAGCTTCTCAGCGAGGTCAGGACCTTGATGGTGGTTTGATAAGCAAGCTGTTTCTGTTGCTGGGCAGACAAGCACTCCTTTGTCCTGGATGGAGAGATGAGTCAAGTGTTTGTTGGGATAAGTTAGTCCGGCAGGAATTTGCTAAAGCAAACAGTGGACTTATTCATTGATTTACAACCTTAACTTTCCGAGCAAGAACCTCCTGCAACAAACGTTTAAATCAGGGCGATGTAACAGATTCCGGTTCTCAGTCCTGACAGTTAAAGGAGAGGGGATTCCAATTCTCAGGATAAAGACCAAACTCTGCAACTAGTGCCGAGGCCCTGCCTGCTTCCAACTCCCGGGAAATTTCGGTCTGGTGTTATGCTAGCTTCCAAAAACCATCAGCCTCCCTTCAGATCCCATCCCTCTCCTTTTTCCTAAAAGCCAAAGCCTGTGTAGGTAGCGCTCCCTCTTACTCACATGCCATTTTCCTCTTCTTTCCCTTCCCTTACACAATCAATGCTTGAAATTCAGATCTCAGCGGCATTCTCAGTCCTTATGGATGGTTTCCCTGCCTCTTCCCCGCCCACCCAAAGGGTATCTGTGCCAACAGAAGCTGTGTATAATTTTCTTAAACTGTATGCGTCACGGGAGAAAAGAGCCGTGGAAGCCAGGGGGTGAGAATTCAGGCGTGAGACAAAGTGCAAAGTGATAAGATTTTACTGGGGATAAGGCTTCCTTCAGAACAGTAGGAACAGATAGAGAGCACCCAGTCACCCAGCCTAGGGGACAGTGAGGTCACATGGTTGAATGGAGAGAATACACCTGGGCAGGCCAGGCAGGGAGATGCCTATTTCATTTGGAGGCATCCAGGTACAGACTTGCAGAACAATGAGCCATTCTCAGAGAAAGCTCTCTCATCACCTTTAACCTCAGGACACACGCTGGAAACCGGGACATCAAGTGTTCTCATTTGTTTTGTGCCCATTTAGAGGAAGTGCAGCTGCTTCATTTATCTCAGAAAAATTTCCCCTTGAGATACACGGTTGTTCTGATTCTCAGTGTTTCCTCCAAAGAGACCAAATAGAGTGCACCCACCTTACAACATCACAGCTCACGGATGGATTGGTTCACATTTCACTAACACTGGCTCTTGCAGACTTACATTTGAGATACTCTGGAATCTGCAGTTCCCACGGACAGCTGATAGCAGTGTGGCACTCACATGGCACAGACTACATACAGTTCCTGTGAGAGGCGAGGTCTAAGCCACTTTGAATCTGTTCAGTGGGAGGCGTGGAGCTTTCCTTGGAGAGGTCCTGTCCTTCAGAGCCCAAGCCTGGGAAGGCTCTGAACCCAGAATGGACACACAGCCATTCTCTCTGCAGGTGTGGTCACTTCTGCGGGTGGCCAGGTGGGGAAAAGAGTGAGAACTAGGTTTTTGAGGGGATTTCATGACCTCCTCACTCACCTGCTCTGGGGACACAGTTGGGAACCCACGCTAAATCTAAAAGGATGTCTGTTGTCCCATATTTAAGGATATATTTCAATTTCACTTGAATGATTGAGTCAATAGTTCAATAACCCAAACACTGGGTTTCTGAAAGCGTCTCAGATTTGGGTCTAAAAAAGACAATTTTATCCTTCTGGGATCAGCAGCCCCAACTCAGTGTTTTACTGGTTACTATCTGGAGTCTTTGGATACACTTTGACACTTGTCCTCAAGGACAGAGCTGCACAACCCAAACTAACTGGTTTCTAAGGACATTTTGCATTCGTGGTCTGGAGACTTGCTGGCTTTGCAGGCAAGAGCACACACACATCCTCATAATTTTGGTGCAAAGTGTGAGGACTTGGAGGGGTTCCCCACCCTATGCAAATCTAGAACTATATGTGTAGTTGCATCTGCATTGTAAAGTCTAGGTGGAGATTTCCGTATTGTTTGTTCTACTATGAAAAATCAAGAGAGAGGAGCAAATCCTGGATGTTACCCATAGACCGACTAACTGGCACCTGGACTTGATCCACCTCTGCTGTAGAGTGGCATTGGAATTGTTACCGGAGAAGCTAAGATTCTTGTCTTCGCACAAGAAAGAATTCAGGTGTGAGACAGAGAGTAGTGGAAAGCGAAATAGCAAGGTTTATTAGGGTAGGGACGTCCGTAAGAACGGATGGGCACCTCTCCAGACAGAACCTGAGAGAGAGTGCCAAGCCCACATTTAGGCCAGGGATTTTTAAGGGGATGGGTCTTGTCTTTCCTCCCCCTCTCCTTCTCTTCCTCCCAAACAAAGGATTTGTTGGGTATAAATACAAAAAGTTTCTTTCTGAGTTTTTCCCTGAAGTTACCAGACAGGAGGAAGCCTGGCTGGCGTAACCGCCCCAGTTAGAGGAAGGATGGTTTTGGGTAGAAGGGACAGGACCCCCTGGAAGGTCAGGATCCGGGAAGGATGATTGAAGTGCAGATACTGGGCTGCACCTGGAAGGTTATTGGGATGACTTTGAGATGCAGATGCTGGACCTAGATGTCACACACACATAAGCTCATTTCTGACTTCCTACCTAACAGAGTAACACTCGTGCGGCTAATCTTGCATATTTGTGCTGCAGCCTAGAGTACCCTAGGCTGTGTTAGAGTCTGTGTTCCAAATCATGGAAATGGGACCTCAGTAGACATAGCTTTGGGACAGAAGCCCTGTTGCAAGCTCACTGTGTATGTGTTTAGTGTTAGGGGTTGAGCAGAGCTTGGCTCCCCAAACTCAGGCACTTAAATTCCAAAGTTGTGTGTAAACAGTTGCTGAATGAATGCTAATGTTTGATGGATTAGGAAGGAGACTTGACCCAATATGGCAGCTGGAAGGTGGGCCTGGGGGGAACTGGTTAGGACCCTGGGGGCTTGCCCTTGCAAAGTAGTTCTCATGAAATAATTGGTTCTATAAGCTAAGCATGCTTCCTGTCTCTCTCTGCTTCCTGGCTTGCCATGTTGGAGTGGGGGAAGTGGGGTTTAATTTTTTTTTTAATTTTTTAAAATTTTTTGACAAGCAGAGTTAGACAGTGAGAGAGAGAGAGAGACAGAGAGAAAGGTCTTCCTTTTCTCCGTTGGTTCACACCCCCCCAAGTGGCCACTACAGCCAGCGCGTTGCAGACGGCACGCTGTGCGGATCCAAAGCCAGGAGCCAGGTGCTTCCTCCTGGTCTCCCATGCGGGTACAGGCCCAAGGACCTGGGCCATCATCCACTGCCTTCCTGGGCCACAGTAGAGAGCTGGACTGGAAGAGGAGCAACTGGGACATGATCCGGTGCCCGGATCAGGACTAGAATCCGGGGTGCCGGCGCTGCAGGTAGAGGATTAGACTAGCGAGCCGCGGAGCCGGCCGTGGGGTTTAATTTTGATTCCAGCTCCTTGTCTTCTACCTAGGGAAGCATTCTAAGTGCACATGTTACCAGAAAAGCAAAGGGTCCTTGTCTTCACGCAAGAAAGAATTCAGGCGTGAGACAGAGAGCAGTGGAAAGCAAAGTAGCAAGGTTTATTAGGGTAGGGACATTCGTAGGCACAGATGGGGACCTCTCCAGACAGAACCTGAGAGAGAGTGTGCAGTTCACGTTTAGGCTGGGATTTTCTCTCCCCCTCTCCTTCTCCTCCAGAACAAAGGACTTGTGGGATGTAAATACAAAATATTCCTTTCTGAATTTTTCCCCTGAAGTTATCAGACAGGGGAATCCTGGCTGGCATCGCCCTGTTTTAGAGGAAGGATGTTTATCAGGCCAGGTAGAAGGAGCAGGACCCCTGGAAGTTCCTCAGGATTTGGGTGGGACTTTGAAGTACAGATACTGGGCTGCACCTGGAAGGTTATCAGGGTGACTTTGAAACACGGATGCTGGACTGCTGTAGGTGTCAATTCTTTAGGCCCTTGTCACATACACATAAGCTGATTTCTGACTCCCTATCTAACACACATATGTGGTGCACAAAGTGATAATGTTTATTTCAAAGGTGAGAAAACACACACACACACACACGAAGGCACAGGTGAGCAGTTGAGTAGACTAGAGGAGAGAAGGATGCAGGAGGGACATCTTTAATGTGATCACTCCTCTGCACATGTTCAGATGCCAGACTAATGATGCCAGCTGATCTTGGACTGTGAACCTCCAAAATGTAAGCTACAGGGCCAGAGCTGTGGCATCAAAGTTTAAGCATCTACCTGCAGCGCCAGCATCACATATGGGTGCTGGTTCGAGTCTCAACTGCTACACTTCCAAACCAGCTGCCTGCTAATGCACCTGGGAAAGCAACAGAAGGTACCCAAGTCCTTGAGTCTCTGCCACCTACGTGGGAGACCTGGGAGGGAGCTTCTGGCTCCTGAATTCAGTGTGTCCCAACCTCAGCCATTGCAACCACTTGGGGAGTGAACCAGAGGTTGGAAGATTCTCTCTTTCTCTCACTCTCACTCTCCTCTCTCTCTCTCTCTCTCTCTCTCTCTCTCTCTCTCCTTCTCTCTATGTATATCTGCCTTTTAAATAAATGAATCTTAAAAAAAAAGAAAAGAAAATGTAAGCTACAGTAACTCTTTTTCCTTCCCAGGAAGCTCTTCTCAGGCAGTTTATTTAAAGTAACACAAAGCTGACTAATACATGTCATTTTAAGTTAGGGAAAGGGTTACAGGTTGAAGTATGGTGGCTATAGGACTGGGACTGACTGGACCAAGAGGTTGCCCAGGTGTTGGCTACAAGTCTGCCTTCTGTGAAGCCAGAAGGGTGTGAGAGATGTTTAACTGGAATGCAGTGATCCAGCAGCACCACCATACTTTGTGGCTTTGAAAATAGTAAATCATATATTGTAGAGGGCAAGCCTAAATAATAAAGTCCAGTTACCAAAGACAGGGAGTAAGGCTGAGTGGGCTGAACATGAGCAGATATTAAGGATTCACCTTTGCAATGTATGTGGACTCTGGTATTGCAAAGGTCCAAGACAATGCAAATTTCTGATTCTGGTAAATGGAAAAATGATTATTACTAGAAAAATCTGGAGGGGAGATAGTTGAGTAGGCAGGCAGGTGAATGAATTTAGGTGAGCAAACAGCTTGCAATAACAAGGGTGTAATACAGTGAACCAGTGCTGTGGCATAGTGGGTTAAGCTACCACCTGCAGTGTTGGCATCCCATATGTGCATGGGTTTGAGCCCTGGTTGCTCCACTTCCAATCCAGCTCCTTGCTAATGTACCTGGGAAAGCAGTGGAAGATGGGCCAAGTGCTTGGGCCCCTGCACCCTTGTAGGAAACCCAGAAGAAGCTGGCTCGGCTCTTTGGCCTGGCTCAGCCCCAGCTATTGCTGTCATTTGGGGAGTGAACCACCCATTGAAAGATCTCTCCTTCTCTCCATGTAACTCTGACTTTCAAATAAATAAATAAATCTTTAAAAACAAGAAATAAAACTGGAACATTCCAACAATCATAAATTTTGGTTGCACATGAAAACTGGAGAAAAACTGGGTCCCCAGCTACTGTGCCGACTGCTGTTGTTGATACAGTGCCTGGCAATTAGAAACCAACGACTGGCATTCATGCTGCTGCTGAGTTGAGGATTTTGCCATGTTGCCTGCCACAATGATAACCGAATGCCTGGACGTCAGGCTCGATCCTTGCTAAGTGATTTACCTTTGGTTCTTATTTTCAAAGTAAAACTGAAATCCTGTGAGTGTTTATGAAAGAATTGGCTGAGGACAGCAGTTTCGTATTTGCATGACTTTGGACCCTGTGAGAACTATCTCATTTGTGCTGCTGATTTTCCTTAGTTTGAAGAATAACTGACTGTCCCTAATATCCGTTAAAATATCCCTGAAGTCTGAAGACCAGGGGGAACTCATTCAGCAACCATTCTTCTGTATCACAGGACTCAGGACTATTTTATGTTCTACTAAGATGGTGTGTCAGCTTCCTTCCTGCGGAGTGAATAATCCAAACTGGTGAAAAGGGACAGTTCACGCTTGACTTGTGTGCTCAGGAATGTTAAGGCCAGGCCTAAGTGACTGGAAAACAAATAAAAACATCCAAGTCGGGCCAGCGCCGTGGCTCAATAGGCTAATCCTCTGCCTTGCGGCGCCGGCACACCAGGTTCTAGTCCTGGTCCGGGCACCGGATTCTGTCCCGGTTGCTCCTCTTCCAGGCCAGCTCTCTGCTGTGGCCCGGGAGTGCAGTGGAGGATGGCCCAAGTGCTTGGGCCCTGCACCCCATGGGAGACCAGGAGAAGCACCTGGCTCCTGGCTTCAGATCAGCGCGGTGCGCCAGCCGCAGCACACCGGCTGCAGCGGCCATTGGAGGGTGAACCAACGGCAAAGCAAGACCTTTCTCTCTGTCTCTCTCTCTCTCTCTCACTGTCCACTCTGCCTGTCAAAAAAAAATTCTTTTTTAATTTAAATTAAAAAAACCCAACATCCAAATCATCAGGGAAACAGCACAGGCAGACAGAAGAGAGAGATCTGGGCAGGTAAGACTTGGTGGTGGTAGACAACATAGATAATTTCTAAGCACATTTTAGTTCGAGATGCTTACTTAATGCTTATTAAGCATTAATAATGCTATATCTGATGCTTATCAATCAGATACTGATTAATGAATATTTACAATAACTTTAAAAAGGAAGTATTTTATCGATTCATTTACTTGTTCATACATTCTGAGTATACATTTTATACTTCCATATTCAATTATGAAAAATGAAACAAAAATATAAGCAATGACACTTTGATTTTAGAGAATAAATTAATATAAAAACTTTGGTGTTTAGATTAATTAAACATAAAATTGATTTGAGAAAACTCATATGTGAAGTAAGTGAGCAAAAAATGAACAGGAAATAAGTGGGAATAGGTACTAAAAGGTTGAATGAAAACAATGAAAGATGTGAAAGACAGAATTAAAGATCCAGAGGCAAATTTCTACTTCCACCCCAGATAAAGCAATGGAACCAGACTTACTCTGCACTATGAAAAACAAAACTGGACAAAATACATAAGGGGACATACTTGCAGCAAACGTTGTGGTGCGGCTTGAAAAGCTCACGTCTCATATTGGCGTCTGAGTTCAAGTTCCTTCTCTGCTTCCAATGCAGCTTCCTGCTAATGCAATTCTGGAAGGCAGAGACGATGACCCAAGTACCTAGGTTCCCACCACTCGCAAGGGAGCCTGGTTGGAGTTCCTGACTCCCGGTTTCAGCCTGGCCCGGCCCCAGCTCTTTGCAGGCATTTGGGGACTGGACCACTGGTATGAGACTACCCGTTAGCATCTCTCATTTGAAATAGGGCCCTTTATTGAGGGTTCCAGCAATGTGTTTGTGTATATGTGTGTGTGTGTATGTGTGAGAGAGAGAGAGAGAGAGAGAGAGAGTTACTGTCAGGAGCAATCACATGTAAGAACCTTTCTCTTATACCCTCTTGGCTTTGTCTAATTTTGTGTAGGGTGGAAACTAGTGGCTCCATCATTTTATTTCCTCCTTGTGATCAAGATCCTTTCCGGAAAACATTGTTGGTCAATCACCCTGTGGCTGGGTTCTGTTTGTCCCTGGCTGCCAGGTTGGATTTGACCTGGTTGATGATCTACTCCCAGGTTAGGAGGGAAGTACTTGACAACCAAGAGTAAGTATCAGCTACATCTGAGCAACAAATAGACTTCAGAAGGAGTGGTTCTTAGGCTAACGATACCTGGAGTTCACTGTTAAACTTAACTCTATCTGCTCTGTAGGCATGAGTCATCATCTCAAAGTGCCAGGCCAGCAGTATCTTGCTGGGAATTGTACTTCTGTAAAATTCTAATAGGAAATAGGTACAAGGCTTGAAAATAAAAATATATAGCAAAACCAGCAAGAACAGAGCAAATCAAATTTGCGTCTTCAAAACAATTTTTTTTAAACTTTTATTTAATGAATATAAATTTCCAAAGTATAGCTTATGGGTTACAATGGCTTCCCCCCTCCCATAACTTCCCTCCCACCCGCAACCCTCCCCTTTCCCGCTCCCTTTCCCCTTCCATTCATGTAAAGATTCATTTTCAATTCTCTTTGTATACAGAAGATCAGTTTAGTATATATTAGGTAAAGACTTCAACATTTTGCCCATATAGCAACATAAAGTGAAAAAACTACCATTGGATTACTAACTATAGCATTAAATAGCAATGTACAGCACATTAAAGACAGAGATCCTACATAATATTTTTTTCAAATTAATTAATTTTCTATGCCATTTCCATTTTAACACCATGTTGTTTTTTTTTTCATTTCCAATTCTCTTTATATACAGAAGATCACTTCAGTATATAATTAGTAAAGACCTCATCAGTTTGTGCCCACACAGAAACGCAAAGTATAAAAATACTGTTTCAGTACTAGTTATAGCATCACTTGGCTTTAGACGACACATTAGGGACAGATCCCACATTGGGTGCAAGTACACAGTGACTCCTGTTGCTGACTTAACAATTTGACACTCCTGTTCATGGCGTCAGTAATCTCCCTAGGCTCTAGTCATGAGTTGCCAGGGCTATGGAAGCCTTTAGAGTTCGCTGACTTTGATCTTATTCCGATAGGGTCATAGTCAAAGTGGAAGTTCTCTCCTCCCTTCGGAGAAGGGTACCTCCTTCTTTGATGGCCCCGTTCTTTCCACTGGGATCTCACTCACAGAGATCATTCATTTAGGTCTTTTTTTTTTTTTCCATGATATCTTGGCTTTCCATGCCTGCTATACTCTCATGGGCTCTTCAGCCAGATCTGAATGCCTTGAGGGCTGATTCTGAGGCCAGAGTGTTGTTTAGGACATCTGCCATCCTATGAGTCTGCTGTGTATCCCACTTCCCATGTTGGATCTTTCTCTCCCTTTTTGATTCTATCAGTTAGTATTAGCAGATACTTGTCTTGTTTGTGTGATCTCTTTGACTCTTAGAGCTATCAGAGCTATCAATTGTGAGCTGAAATTGATCACTTGGACTAGTGCAATGGCATTGGTACATGCCATCTTGATGGGATTGTGTTGGAATCCCCTGGCACATTTCTAACTCCACCATTTGCGGCCAGTCCGATTGAACATGTTCCAAATTGTTCATCTCCTCCCTCTCTTTTTCCACTCTTAGATTTAACAGGGATCGCTTTTCAGTTAAAATTTAAACACCTAAGAATAATTGTGTGTTAATTACTGAGTTCAACCAATAGTACTAGAACAACAACAACAACAACAAATACTAAAAAGGATAAAGTATTACATTGTACATCTAAAGTCAGGACAGGAGCTGATCAGTTCATTGTTGCTTATAGTGTCCATTTCACTTAACAGGTTTCCCCTTTGGCGCTCAGTTGTCACTGATCAGGGAAAACAAATGATATTTGTCTCTTTGGGACTGGCTTAATTCACTCAGCATGATGTTTTCCAGATTGCTCCATCTTGTTGCAAATGACTGGGTTTCGTTGTTTCTTACTGCTGTATAGTATTCTATGGAGTACATGTCCCATAATTTCTTTATCCAGTCTACTGTTGATGGGCATTTGGGTTGGTTCCAGGTCTTAGCTATTGTGAATTGAGCTGCAATAAACATTAATGTGCAGATGGCTTTTTTATTAGCCAAATTAATTTCCTTTGGGTAAATTCCAAGGAGTGGGATGGCTGGGTTGTATGGTAGGGTTATGTTCAGGTTTCTGAGGAATCTCCAGACAGATAAGGACAGAGATCCCTCATGAGGAGCAACTGCACAGTGGCTCCTGTTGTTGACCCAACAAATTGACACTCTAGTTTATGGCACCAGTAACCATCCTAGGCTGTCATCATGAGTTGCCAAGGCTATGGAAGCCTTCCAAGTTTGCCGACTCTGATCATATTTAGACAAGGTCATAAAAGACAGAGTGAGGATAGTAACCAATGATCCTAAGAGTGGCATTTACCAGGTTTGAACAATTATACAGCATTAAGTGGGGAAGAGGACCATCAGTACACACATATTGGGAGTAGAGCCATTGGTGGTAGAGTAGAGGTTATGATTACAAAGGAATGAGGCCCAAGTGCACTAGACAGGGCCTAGAACAAAGGACAGAGTCATTATTAGAGGAGCTAAGAAAGGTGCTGTCTAAGCTACAATTAAGTTTTCTGATTGAGAGGCAAATAGAACCTGATAGAAGGGGCTTGATAATAATCTGGTGGGCTTTAGGCCTTATCGTAATTTGACCCCTTAAAATTGGAATGTTAAAGTTCCCCATAAGTCCCATCTGGAGTGCCACATATGCTACCGAAATTTGGGGTGCCATACGATATCACCATATGCTTATTAATAAATTCCCAATATTAGTAAGCCTGTGTGGGTTCTTGCCTAATATTTAGAGAAGAATTCTAAATACTGGCATAAATGAATGAGGCAGCATGGTACATTTTAAGCTTTTTGCAGTGAGAGAAATCAGAGGAGAGTGAGAGCTTTATCTAAGAGAGAGAGAGAGAGGTAAATCTGGGTTCATACCGAGCACCAGGAGCCAGCCAGGGGAGAAACATCTAAGCCAGGAAGCCTAGCGTGTGACCCGAAGGCCAGGTGCCCTGGAGGCCCAGGGCTACAGCCAGTCCCCTCCTGGCAAGAGGCCAGAGAAGAGAAGAGCCAGACACACTGTGTCCCAGGCTTTTAACCCACTTCCAAAGGGGAGTGGTTAATTAACCTGATTGGCTGGTGGGCACCCAGGTGTGGCCAGGTAGGGGCGTGAGGTCACACAGGGGCGTGGAGAAGGCGTGGTCTTCCAGCTCACAAACCTAATTGATTTTGACCTGTATGCCTGCTTACTTCACAAGGACCAGGATTACAATCTAAAAGCACTCGTATTATAGTTTCTTGATTGACTATTTACGTTAGGTAAAACAATTTGCTTTACCATAAAATAATCTCAAATTTAGAAAAGTCTCAGAGTTAAAAAGTGCATCCAAGACAGACCTAGGTTTTATTTTCTTGACTACAATACCTAATATTTTGAAGTTTTAGGGCCTACTAAGAATATCAACTGCTTTTAGTTACTGCAAGGCTAAGAACCCTTGAAATCAGGTATTCTGTGCATAATTATTAGATATGCCAATATTTTCAACTATAGCACGCTGTGATGAGAATAGATTTCTTTTTTTTTTTTTTTTTGGTAAAGATTTGTTTATTTGAAAGTCAGAGTTACACAGAGAGAGAAGGAGAGGTGGGTGGGGGGAGGGTCTTCCATCCACTGGTTCACTTACTAATTGGCCACAATGGCTGGAGCTACGCCAGTCTGAAGCCAGGAGCCAGGAGCTTCTTCCAGGTCTCCTATGTGGGTGCAGGGGCCCAAGGACTTGAGCCATATTCTACTGCTTTCCCAGGCCACAGCAGAGAGCTGGATCGGAAGAGGAGCAGCCGGGTCTCGAACTGGCGCCCATATGGGATGCTGGCACTGCAGGTGGCGGCTTCACCCACTACATCATAGCGCCAGCCCAGAGAATAGATTCTTACTGAATTCACACAATCACACGTCACAAAAGCCCAAAAATCCTCATAAGGATTTTGAAAGTTTAGAGGGATTAAGTATGGAGAAAGGATAAATATTTCCAGCTCTGTTTACAAAACTATACCAAAGCACTTTAAACCATAGAA